>NW_015161420.1:271964-282883 GCF_001447785.1 Gekko japonicus
AAAGAGCCCCTCAGCCCACCGCACTGTAGGGTTGCCAGCCTGCTGGTGGGGCCTGGAGATCTCCCACTTTTACAACTGATCTCCAGCTGACAGAGATCAGCTCCCCTGGGGAAAATGGCTGCTGTGAAGGGTGGACCCTATGGCATTGTACCATGCTGAGGAACCTCCCCTCCCCAAACCCCACCTTCTCCTGGATCCACCCCCCAATTCTCCAGGTATTTTCCAACCCAGACCTTGTCAACCCTATCACACTGCAGGCCTTGCTGCATTTTAAAATCACTTTAAAATGGCAGCATCATCTACAAGTCGGTCACATGGGAGCTGTCACATCTAGTTTGGCCCTGTGATGTACGTTACATTAAAAGCATCTGCCCTGGCTCATTCAGAGAACTTCATGGCTGAGCAGAGAGTTGACCTCAGATCCCATGTTAAGCACTGGCTGTAATGCTCTGATCTTCTGTGTTGTGTCTGTATAAGGCACAGACATATGACTAATTATATCTGCATTGCCTATCTGTTCTTCTACCCCTTCTCATGAAGTCTCTTATTGAGAACATTTCTGGAGGTAGAGTGTACTGCCTTCTAGCAGTCTTCAGCTGATAGACTGGAAAATATTACAAAGTAAAGAAAGTTAAAGCTGCTCCCTGTCTCAGAGCTTTGGCCTTGAGGACTGACAAAGCCGTCATAATGTTTAAAAAGAAAATTTGAAAAACCCCAATGGAATGGCTGAGAAAACAGTGATGCAGCACAGATCAGAGAGATGATAAAGGGAAAAAGAGGAATTAACTTCAATCAGGGGAGGCGTTTGGGGGAAGGCAGCAGATCAAGAATAAGGCAACTGGAGCAGGTCGGAAAGCAGAAGGGGGGGAGAGGTGAATTTTATTTAGGCAAACATAAAAATCTGAAGTCTCACCAACTTCAAATTAATATCACAAATTGGTAATGAAATCTGTTCTTTTGATGTATTTGCACTGGTCTAGCTACGCTTAGGTTCAGACCCATAAACACATCTTGGCACCAAAAAGTTTCAGCTAAGTATTTGTGAAGGAGCCCATGTGGTTACACAAAGAAATGCAAAGCGAATGGCCTATCTGTAGGAGGGAGCAAAGCATCCAGGACCTTCAAATCTACAGCTAATACACACCCTCTGGGCATGCACACCTGAGGGCTACAGGTGATGCTCTGTCTCCTCCTCATAGACAATGCCAGAGCCCTAGCTCTACTCTCTGCCACGGCCAACAGACAAATCACTGCTCCCTTGCCCGTTTCTTCCTTTCCAAATGGTTCCCGAAACAGCAGAGACAGGCTACCCTGATCTGGATAGCCAAGATTAGCCTGAACTTGTCAGACCTCAGAAGCGAAGCAGGGCCAGCCCTGGCTGGTATTTGGATGGGAGACCACCCGGGAAGTCCCAGGGTCACTACGCAGAGGCGGGCAAGGGCAACAAGGAAGTCCAGGGTTGTGACACGGAGGCAGGCAATGGCAAACCACCTCTGAGTGTCTCTTGCCTTGAAATCCCGACGGGGTCGAGAGTGAGAGAGAGAGAGAGAGAGAGAGAGAGAGAGATGGGCTCCCTACTTGAGAATCACCTGAAGCCCCACAATATTATTTACGTATTTTCTATCCTTTTAATAGCATCGTGTTCCTTTTCTTTGAGGACCAGGGAATTTGTGCACTAATGATATAATTAATCCTGTGCCTTCTCACTCAGGAACAGAAGAACTGAGCTGGAATCACCCCTTGAGCCTCCCTAAATATGAGTTTTATCTCCTCAGTCCCGATTTTTGCAAGAAGATATTCAAGTAAGAAAGGCTGCTTCATATATTTAGAACTGATTCTATAATTAGCCTTGAGAATGAGGGTATGCAAGGACAACAAACTAAATAGGTATCAACGAGTATTCTCTTTCCTTAACTTTCATGAAATGTGCATATGCCTTCTGTTAACATTTGCAGTACTAGACTTCCGGTTAATGGCGGCGCGCTAGCAGACTCACCTCCCGGACCTCCCAGGGGTGAAGCTGTGCTCCAGCCGAAGGAGGGGGTGAGCTTGCTCGTTAACCCCCCCAGGGACCCGGCGAAGGGACCCTAACCATGGAATTTATAAGAGGTTGCCTCTTCGATGGCGGAATGCCGGAGAATTGAGGCGCCTCTTCGTTCCAATGGTTCTCCATGCTGAGAGACCGAATGGACTTAAGTGACGTCGACCGGGGCAAGCGCAGGAGATTGAGCGTCAGAAATGAAGTCAAAACGAGGTCGGAAGACCAATTATGAACGTGAGTCAGTTTTAAAGCGTCTGCAAAGGAAAAAGGTAGCTCCCCACCCCACCCCACTGAACGGGAAAAAGGCGAGCGGGGGAGGGACGCCTCCCATGCGCATGAACTTTTGAGCGTTTGAGGGGGAGGAGCGGAAGAAAACGCGAAGGAAACTGTCTAGAAGTACTTACCAAAGCGAGTTTAAGCGTTCAAGCGCACATTCAGAGATTTCTAAAAAATTTGCGAAAGTAAACAAACGATAAAGACGGCGGGGAAGAAGGACAAAGAAAAACTTTTGAAACCGAAAGGGACTGAGAGCTCGAAACCGCAAGTTACCAGTGAGTTGGCTAAGACCATAGCAGAATCCAAGAAAGAAAAATAATCTGCCTGGGGAAATTGTCGTAAGATTCTTGAAGAGGCATGTGAGGGACGCAATCCTGAAAGAATTTTCTGGAATATCCCTGAAAGTGGGAGAGAATGCCATTAGAGTTTTAAAAGACATTCCATTTGAAATGACAACGGAGAAAGAAGTATAAAGATCTCATGCTTTTTCTTCAGACAAATTTAATTGGATATAAATGGCTAATTCCAGAAGGCATCACCTTCAAAATCAAGGATAAAAAAGAAAAGATTGACTCTGTTCTGAAAGCTCGGGAATTTTTAAGAGTCCAGTTGGGAAGGCCAGAGGATGGGAAAAAAGAAGAGGACAGTAAGTCTAGTGGCGAGCTGGACTCGGGTTCTTCCAGAGAGGACTCTCTGGCAGAGCAAGGGGCAGCAGCCCCAAAAAGTCCTTACAAGTTGTGGAAGAGACAGGGAAAGGAGAAGTGAAGGCTGAAGGACTCTGATTTGTGCCTTTGAGAACTTTGAAATGTGATGATTGGGGGTACTGTTCTTAGACAGTTAAGTTTAAGATTTAAAGAAAAGGGTAAAAAGTACTATAAATGTTTGACTCAGTTTATAATGACATAAAAGAAGGGAAGACTTGATGTAATTAAGCTATTGATGATCTCCTCTCTTGGGTTTTTAGGTAGTAGTGGGTTTCTTTACTTTATCCTGTAAATGTAGTTCCCCTCCCTTTTTTCTGTGTTAGTTTTGTAGTCTTATAAAAAATAATAAAAAATCCCCTCTGGGGGCTTAAAAAAACACAAACATTTGCAGTACTACATAAGCACTGGAAAGAACTACATTCCCCCCTCAAGCATGTATTTTTAAAGATGGGCTGCTGCTTCCCCTGTGTAAACTGGGGTCAAGAGAACACAATTTGCAATGGAGAAGTTCCCTCATCCACCAATTTCTTCCTACTACTCCAGCGGGCGAGATACCTGGACCATCATTCACTGCTCAAGGAGACTCTGCTGGTGAAGTTGCAAGGAAAAACTTGAACACTAGGGAAGGGCTTATTTATTTATTAAAATACTGTCATGCACGGGGGCAGACTAAGAAGTTAAAATGGCCCAGGGACCAGGTTAAGTCCAGCTGAATGACCTCTGTGGCACTATAAGCCAGCACTGCAGGGGCTACTCTGCTCAGCCTGGTTGCAGTGGTGCAGGAGTGGAGCTGACACCCATGTATGAGACGAGTTGCCCCCCGCAGCAGTGGCAGAGCTACCGGGGTTTGGCTCTGCTTGCTCCTGGCTGCCAGCAGCCCACCCAGGCAGCAGTCCTCTGGGAACATTCCCTGAAAATGGCCAGTAAATTCCTGCTTATGCATTCCCTGCCTCTCTGAGCAGGGAGAGGCTCTCCAGGGGCAGTGCTGACCTGGTTTGGATCCCCTTAGAAGAGAGAACACTAGAAATGTATGACATTTTGTAGGTTTTTTTCTTTATTTACAAATATCCAAAGGGAGCGCAGGTAGAAGCACAGAGGCACCCTACAGGACATCAAATCTCACATCAGATCTGAGAGAGAGAAAGAGGTCCTTCATCTTAAAGTGCTACAGCAAACCCACAGCAGTGTCTGTCTGCTTCTCTCTCCTTCTCTCAAAATCTGGACTTTTCGGTCTTCACACGCAGACCCAGATCAGTTCCTTCCCTTCAGCTGTCCCATCCTTTAAGCTCTGCTGGCTGTTTGGACAGAGCCATTAAGGTCCATTAAAGAGATCGGGGCAGATTGGGAGGGGGAGATATGGCCCTGGGAAAAGGGTCTTCCCCCCCCAGCCTGCCTTGGGTCTGTCCCCGGCATCTTGGGAGGAGGGAGGGAAAGCCTGCCTAGCCAACCCTGAACAGGAGGTGCCCAGCCAAGCTTGACAGCTGGGCAAAGTGAGACTGGGCAAGGCCCATTTTGTCCCTTACCACAGCGATTCCCGGGTGTGGGCCTGTCACTGCTTCTCCTCTCTCCTGAGCCAGCAGAAAAGCTGACAGGATTCAAACCCAATAGGAAGCTAAAAACCCCAAACTCCTTTAAAAGTATTTGAAGAAAATACATTTTAAAATGCGAAGTGTCTACTTTACCAATAATCCTACACACTCATATTTGTACACATGGCAACCCGAATGCTTGAATGGGGAAGAAGGATTATTGCTGATTTAACAATTAGGCAGAACACTGCCTGCATATTAGCCTTTGCATCTCTAAGTAAAAAACTAGGGACTTACTTTTCTCCTTATCCTACACATACAGGTGTGCCCGTACAACCGGAGACGCCTGGGAGAGGAAATAATTTTAAAAGAGAAATGCCAAACAGTCTGAAATAGCAGTATAATAATACAGCTTCTCCCAGCTCCTCTTTTCTCCCCCACCCGCCCCAGGGCACCCTTGTACCAACTCCTTACATTTGCACTCGGGAAGAAATAGAAGACAGAAGAAGGAAGAAAGAGCTGATGGGGGCTCCAGATGAAAAGTGGGAGGGCAACATCACCTGCCGTACCCTGGATAGCTCAGTCTAGTCAGATCTTGGCAGTTAAGCAGTATCGGTCCCGGTTAGTATTTGGATGGGAGACCACTAAGGAATACCAGGGTCACTAGGCAGAGGCATCTAATAGCAAGTCACCTCTGAACATCTCTTGCCTTAAAACCCACACAGGGTTGCCATAAGTGGGCTATGATCTTGACAGCAAATAAATGAATAAATAAATAAATATTCTCCTAAACTCCACATAATACTGTAGTAAGCAAAGGGGATGGGAATGGTATTACCCTGGTGACTGGCATACTCCCCTGGTGATTTTTCAAAGTCTTAATCTCAAGTTTATTTCTTGTTACCTAGAGGACACACTTTTTATATCAACAGCCTGATCCTACGCATAAGTACATTGCTCTGAGTTCCAAAGGTCTTAGTCCCTAGTATGAATGCATGAGACTGCAGACTTAAGCACCACAAAAATGTATTTTTTCCAAGTAAGTTGTACAAATCTAGCTTCTTCACATAATAATTGTCTACTTTTTGTAAGCCAGAATGTGTTAGTAAAGTTGTTAGTCTAGTTGTTGTTGTTGTTGTTGTTTAGTCACACAGTCGAGTCCGACTCTTTGCAACCCCATGGACCACATCACGCCAGGCCCGCCTGTCTTCCGTCATGCTCCGGGGTTTGTTCGTTGCATCGATAACACTGTTAGTCTAGTACCAGATGTGTTAGTCTAGTACCAGAGTGCAGAAAGCAGCTTTCTATCATTTAAACAGGTACATTTGGAGTACAGCTAGAAAGTCTCTTAAAGCAGCACAGTGACAACCTATATAGATACCCCTATCAGTTGAACAATGGAAAGAATCCCAGGAAAGTAACCGAAAACCACTTCTTCCAGATTACATGTAACACGTGCTAGTATCTGGATCAGAGTATAATATAAACGAAGCGTTTTTCAGTTGCTTTCCTTGGGTTATTTGAAGGGAGGATTTTTAAAAGTCAAAAAGCTTCTCGAGAGACAATTTGTCTGCCATTTAGGACTGCTAATTCCAACTTGGGAAATTCCTGGAGATTTGGGGCTGGTGCCTGGACAGGTCAGAGGTGGGGGGGGGAGGGGGAGGAGGAGAAGAGGAGATTGGATTTATACCCCACCCTTCACTTGGAGTCTCAGAGCGGTTTACAATCACCTCCCTTTCCTCTTTCCATAGCAGACACCCTGTGAGGTAGGTGGCGCTGAGAGAGCTCTAAGAGAACTACTCTTGAGAGAACAGTTCTGAGAGAACTGAGACTGACCCAAGGTCACCCAAGCTGGCTTCATGTGGAGGAGTGAGGAATCAAACCCAGTTCTGAAGATTAGAATCCACCGCTCTTAACCACTACACCAAACTGGCTCTGGAGAAGGAAGTGGATGTGGTGCCATGGAGTTTGCCCTTTAAAACTGCCATATCCCCCAGGGGAACTGATTTTTGTAGTCTGGAGACCAACTATAATTCCATGAGAACTACAGGCTTCATCCTGAGGCTTGGTAACCTTGCTATCAGTACTGATTTTCCCTTGCCAAACAAAGCCACAAATTGAGTATGCTCTATGGCATACTCTCAGTCTGTTGGAGTAGAGAACACCCATATCACAGATGCCTTTATAAGGAATTAAGAGTAGGGAGTGCTATGGATTCAAGAGGGAAAAAGAAAGGCTTCCAGTGCTCCTTGACTTTCCCTACATGATTAAAAAGGGGGAGGAAGAACTTGTGTACATCATCTGGGGAATGCTCCATCAGCCAGTTGAAAATGGGCCTCAAGACCCAAACCTGTTCCTTTCTTTATAACTTCTAACAGGAACAACAACAAAATCATTATGTCATGTGGTTATAATAATCTATAATTTGATTATACCAAGGAACAAATCCATTTTTCCATTGCATACTTTGCCATTACCCACTCATTTTAAACCACATAAGGTATGAACTGCCTAAGTAATAAATCAAAGGAAGCTTTTACCTGGCCAGTTCCTGCTCAGCTTCTATTTTAGCTCTAATGGCTTTCCTCTCCAACGATGTGAGGCATGGTAGTCGACACGGACTGCAGCACAGAATGTCACAAAGGCAGTGCGGATATGGGTGGAGAGTACAACAACAATGTGGGTGGCAGCCTATGTCACAGAGGCAATGTAAGTGAAGATGTCTGTTGCAGAAGCTATGGCAGCAATGCATGTCCATGAACCTTAAACGCCTCTTGATTTCTCTGTCAGTTCGTCTTAAATCTCGCCTCACAGTTTCCAAAGCCTGACAGAGAGACGCCATTATTAAGCATTAAACCATATTAGTGTACGAGTACAACCTTTGACAAAGGGCACCCGTCAGAGGGAAAAAATTGGTCTGGCAAGCCCTGGCCAGAAGTTTGCTTTAAGAGCAAGCGCCTGGTGGTTTAGTTGTGTTCCAGCACGGTGTTTATGACATCATTGCTCTGCCATTACATCACAATTGGCCCATTGCCATGGGAACTGTAAACAGTGAGTATATTCTTGACAGCTACTCAATGCAAAGTACTACAGTGAAGAAACATGAAGAGTGGCATTTCATGTACAAAGTAGTCTAGGATTTCCAATTGTTAGACTTAGTTAAAAGTCTTTAGGAGCTCATATTTTGAATGTACTAAATCCTCTTAATATGGAACAAGTACCTTGTGGGTGTTTTTTAAAACTGTTTTCGTTTTATAAAATAATACAAACAATAACTCTAAATACCCACACCTATACCTTTACTATGTTGCTTGTCCACATGATTTATTACTGAAATACCATACTTATCAATACAATTAGACAGTATTCTTGTTTTGTTCTTCGCAACTGAGTGGCTTCCCTTTCCCAAAAAGAAATTAAGTTTCATTCCACTATAAATTGATCCATTTGTTATATGGGTGTTGAAGTGGGAATCAAAAATTCTGTTTGCAGCAACACTTTAAAATGGCCCCTTATTTGAACACACAAAAACAGACAATTGAGGCTTAAAGCAAAGTCAGACCCCAGCCAAACACAGTCAAGAAATTGTGCCATAAAGTTGGCAATTATTCAATTAAAGTTCAAAGTTCAGCTCAGAAATATTGTTAAAAAGCTGAAAGTATTCCTGAACCAAACTATTTTAATTACCTATGTACGGGGTAACAAGATTTGGAGGTAAGAATTCCTTCAAGCAAACTCTCCCTGAGGAAAAACTTGTTAGTTTAAAATGCATAGGGATTCCACTCATCTGAGCTTTTTATAAGTTCTCCCCTTGGATTTTACCCTGTTTATTTTACTGACATTAAGAGGAAAACTTTAGGAAAGTTTCATTAAGAAACAAGTTAAGTTTGCATATTTTTGTAGTAACTAGGGTGACATGAACTACAAATGTACCAAATTTGAGTTTTCCATATATTGGGGAAGTTCCTTAACTCTTTCTAATGATCTAGTGCCTCTGTAACAGCTGCCATTCAAACCCCCTCAAATGCCCTGGCAAAGGGTCAGGCCTTGCAGAGCCTCCTGAAGATCTTTGGGGGGAACTCACCTCTTCAGGGAGCCTGTCCACAGAGCTGGAGCTGTAATGGAAGTGGCCCAGATTCTGATCAGTCCCAGACAGGCCACCCCACAGGGGTGGGATAGCCAACAAATGGCTGCCTGATGACCGTAGTTGGGGCACAGGGACATTTGGAAGGAGATGGTCTTTCAAATGAAGTATGAAATAAACGAGTGTTTTGGTGTAGCACCTGTTTTGGATGGCTGAAAATGATTTATAGAACAATACAGTGGAGCACAGAGTCAAGTTCAAGGTTTTGGTTCTGACCTTCAAGGCCTTGAGCGGCTTGGGACCGACGTATCTGTGGGACTACCTCCTCCATTACACCCCCAGGAGAGCATTACGCTCTTCATGGAACAACTTGGTGGTGAGCCCTGGCCCTAGAGATATCCGGCTGTCCTCTCAACCAGGGCCAGGGCCTGGTGAAACTCTCTGCCAAATAACATCAGGGCTCTGTGGGATCTTATGTAATTCCACAAGGCCTGCAAGGTAGAGATGTTCCATCAGGCGTTTGGTTAAGGACAGTGACAGTTGACATCATGGCTGGCACCCCTCCTGGGACCTCAGTTCCTGTGGAGCCTACCCCCCTGTATGTGTGAAGCACTCACAGACCAGACGGGAGGGAACTGCAAAATTTTCAACACTTGCTCTTAATTATTGTATAATGCTGGATATGGCTTTTATATTTAAATAAATAAATGTTTTAATGGTTTTAGAATGTTGTACATCACCTAGAGCCCGATGGTCATCGGGATTAGGTGATTAATAAATGTAATGTAATAAATAAATACATCTGTTTGAGGTGGGAGGTAAGATCTCAAGCTACTCACCAGGAAAGAGGGCTGACACTTTTATTCTGATGGATAGGACTGGGATGGACATGAATGAACCAACATGCCACATTCCAACTGTTAGACCAGTCTGTCTATCACTTTGATAAATTATTCCTGGCTTTTACCCATTTGCACATGGTACTTTAATTTGCACACAGGACTCATTTTTTTTAAAAAAAAATTTAATTAAATTTTTCAACATATACAACAATACAACACAACAATCTTAACAAGAGATTTTTTCAAAATAAAGTTTTGATATACAATTGAATTATTGTAAGAATATAGAAATCACTCAAAATTAACAATGATAATAACTAGCAATAACAACAATTTGTTTAATACGAAATTATATCAATATATTTTTCAGGGAGGCTACAACTCTTGTTTTCTGAATTATTAACAAAATCAAAAAAGGGAAACCATTTTTCCAAGAATATGTTCTTCTTTGATAATACTTCAGCCACCCAAATTTGTGATGCTAATTTATCCATAACTGTTATATCCCATACCCTAATAAACCATTGGCGGATTGTAGGAGCTTTGTTAAGTTTCCAGGTTTGTGCAATCAAAGTTTTTGCAGCACTTAATAAAAGTGCAGCTAACTCCATTTTTAATTTAGTTAGCCATAAAGAAGGCCAAAAATTTAAAATAATAGATTCCGGGGTTTTAGGAAGATCACAATTAAGAATTCTATTGATCAGATCTATAATTTTGGACCAAAATTTTGCAATGATGGGACAATCCCACCAACAGTGTTTAGATGAACCTTTCTCTCTGCATCCCTTTTAACAAAGAGGGGGCGAGGAGGTATAAATATGAGAAAGTTTTGGGGGTGTCATATACCAATGAGTATATAGTTTGTAGTTTTGTAGTTTGACATTTAATAAAGATGTAGTAAATAGACTAGATGACCATATAGATTGCCACTGTGTTAAATTCCAATTCGTTCCTCAGTCTTTATGCCAAGACTGGTGTATTGTCAGTAGTTTTTCCCATAAAGATTTACAAAGTGATTGATATAAAATTGAAATTAGACCTCTAGAGGACCTGGTTTTATTTTTAATCAAAATTTCGAATTGAGTCAAAGGTCTATCCAGTGACTTTGTTGCATTTATTTTATGCATTAAGTGAGAAATTTGCATATATTGCAACCAGGGTATGTCAAATTTGCCCTTGAGTTCCAGTTGAGATTTGGAGATTAATTTTTTGTTTTTATACAGGTCATCCAATCTAAGCAGGCCATTTTTTTCCCGTAAGAAAAAAGAAGATGAATCCATTGCTGACCTAAACCAGGGTTGTCCTAAAAAAACTGTTATTGGAGAGGTTTCTGGAGCTAAAATATGACAATATTTAGTCCATAGATGTAGAGTAAATTTAAGATATGGTGTGATGACCCCTTTACTGGGGAGGTCTGGTTTTACTTTAAAAGTGTTCTTTATG
>NW_015161420.1:283359-316908 GCF_001447785.1 Gekko japonicus
ATATGGGTTGGTTATTTTTTCCTGCATAATTTCTTTATTATTATGCCAAATGATTTTATAGAGTTTTCCTTTAGCTAGTTGAGATTGTTCAATTAATAGCCATGTTTTGACAGGACAAGGATGTGCATAGTGCATTATATTTTGCAATTGAGCTGCTAAATAATAATTTTCTAAATAGGGAAGTCCTAGGCCACCCATGTTGGTTGGTTTAATTAAAATTGCAAATTTTATCCTAGGCTTCTTATAGTCCCTGTCCCGCCGCGCGTTCTTCCGCAGCCGTAGCGGCCGCTGCGGCGGGACTGGCGCAACCCGCGCCGAGTTATTTGAATCGACCCAATGAGGAACAGGGTTCGGGGAACACATTTGGGGAGCGGGGAGACCCTGGTCAGAAGCCCCAACAGGTCAGGAAAGGACAGGTTTGAGGGAGAGACAGAGGAATCCTACCGTTCAATATGGGTATTCCCGCAGAGGTTACCGATCAGATAGATACTTCTACACCCACGGTTGCAGGAGTTAAGGTTAAGAGGGTAGAAACACACTATGATCAGAGCACGAGGATGAGAGGAAACACATGGAACAGGGAAGGAGAGGAGGGATTGAGTTGATGGGAAGCACATGGGGGCTTGAGGGGAATGATTGTAATGCACTGCAAAATAAAAGAAGGAAACCCAAAACACCGGGGAGGATGGCAGCAGAGCGTGGAGACTGAGAGAGATGAGAGGCAATTTTGCTGCGAGCGTTAGCTGGAGTGTGGTGTAACACCCGGCGCGTTCGGATCTGAGGTGTTTGTTTCCGGACTTAGAAGACTCCCACCACGCGACCGGGCATACGGCGTCTGGGAGTAACCTGAATCCTGACAGTCCCAATTGAAATTAATAAAATTTTGTTGCCACTGTTTAAAATGATTTGATTGTATTTTTATGGGTAGGTTTTGAAAGAGAAATAAATTTTTTGGAAAAATAAAAGTTTTTAGCATAGAGATTTTTTCTAAAAGTGAGGAATTTAACTTGCGCCACCGTTCAAAAAGGAGTTTCATTTCTGATAGTAAGGGGTTATAGTTATAGTGAAATAATTCGGAGAGATTTAAAGGGAAAATAATCCCAAGGCTAACGATAAGCCTTCAAGGAAAAGATGGAAGTGTGTTTAAGATAAGATGGGAAAGATTGTATAAATGGATTTATGAAACATGGGGAATTTAGATTTAATGTATAAAAGAATGAATGTATATAATTGTGAAGATGACTCATGATATGGGAAGAATGTAAATTTGTAAATAACAACGTATTGTGAAAAGGATAAATAAAAATTTTAAAAAAAGAAAAGGAAATTTTTTGTTAAGTAATATTTTATTATGAGATGATAAATAGATTGGATATATTTCAGATTTCTCATAATTAATTGCAAAACCTGAAATATTACTATAAGCTTTTATGTGTTGCATTAACTGAACCAATGAGTAGTTAGGGTTTGAAATATAAAAAACGGCATCATCCGCAAAGAAGATGACTCATGATATGGGAAGAATGTAAATTTGTAAATAACAACGTATTGTGAAAAAGATAAATAAAATTTAAAAAAAAGAAAAGGAAATTTTTTTGTTAAGTAATATTTTATTATGAGATGATAAATAGATTGGATATATTTCAGATTTCTCATAATTAATTGCAAAACCTGAAATATTACTATAAGCTTTTATGTGTTGCATTAACTGAACCAATGAGTGGTTAGTGTTTGAAATATAAAAAACGGCATCATCCGCAAAGAGGCTTAATTTGTGTTCACTATTCCCTATCTTTATACCAGATATTTTATTATCATTACGAATAGCCATTGCCAATGGTTCAAAAAAATAGCGAAAAGAATTGGAGACAAGGGGACATCCCTGTCTAGTACGTCTTTGGAGAACAAGGTTATCAGATCTAAAACCATTTATTTTAATTTGGCACACAGGACTCATTTTGATGCAGAGTGCAAAACTCATTTCATGTATACTTTTGAAGTGATGAGTCAAAAGTCATCTTGGAGGGAATTTTTGAACCTGTATTCTAAGTTCTGTTTGTCCTAAGAAAAGAACTTGCAGATTAGAGCAAAAGCCCATGTGAAGCAGCTTGGAGGTACAGCTCAGTGTCCAGAAATGACTTTGGAGAATCCTCAGTAAGCTGTCTGGCTATGGGGACTCCCTGAACCTCCCAAAGAAAAGAGGGATGTGTGAGCATTGTAAATCAGATGATGTTGTTGTTGTTGTTCCATCGCACAGTCACGTCTGTCTCTTCGCGACCCCATGGACCACATCACACCAGGCCCTCTGGTCTTCTGTCGTGCTTTGGAGCTTGCTTAATTTCATGTTCATTGCATCGATAACACTGTCTAACCATCTCATCCTTTGCCGTCCCCTTCTTCTTTTCCCCTCAATCTTTCCCAGCATCAGGGTCTTCTCCAGTGAGTCCTCCCTTCTCATTTGGTGGCCAAAGTATTTGAGCTTCAGCTTCAGTATCTGGCCTTCCAGGGAAAAGTTAGGGTTGATTTATTTTAGGATTAGGCAGCGGCTATATTTTCTATTGTTATGTAGTATCCTGCCTTAATTCTATCTGCTTGTATACTGTCCCCACATATATTTAGTTTTTTGAATATATGGTCCCTGCCACACAGCAGGGAAAAGGACGCTTGAACTGCGGCTAATGTGAGCTGCAGCAAAGTTGAGACGGCGCGACGGGATCTCACGGATCCCCCGAGCCGCGGCGCCGTCGCTCCCTGGCACGATCAGATGCCAGGGAGAAAGCGACGGTGGGGAGGGGAGCCTGGCGAACTGTGCATGCTCACACATGCGCAGTTCGGCCAGGAGCCGGGGATGTGCCGGCGCAAGCACGTGCCGGCGATCTCACGGCCAGCGTTGTTGCAGCCCTTTGAAAAGGTGTGCGGAGCAGCGCTGGAAGGGCTGGATCAGGGACGGAGACGGTTGCGGTGGGATCGCGCCCGTTTGCTTCGCCCCCGTTCCGTCTCCCTCCCGGCCCAAAAGGCCTCGTATGGACAGGACCTATGTGTAGTTAACCAAGCTTTTTGGGACTGAACATCTTGGCATAGGACTCACCTAGGAAAAGGTGCTGAAATGGACAGTTCCAGCACAGAGGATAGGAGGAGGGGGAGGGGAATGTCAAGGTGAACCTTCCTCACTTCCACATGTGCACACTTTCACCAAGAGCTCAACAGACTGACCATACATGTGTATGTTCTGACAGGTACTGAACCAGTTCAAAAGAATCTTTTGGTGGTGGCAAACTATCTTAGTTCCTCCTGAACGGAAAGGTTTTTCTAAGTCAGACCTGGCTCCTGGCAGTCTTGGCATATGGAGCTGAGTACCCAAGACGGTGGAAGAAGTCAGTGACTGGAATAAACAGGGGATGAAGCCTGTCAAAGCACCAAGTCTGGGATTATCTTCCTGTAGGTCTGCAAGCAGGGCCTAGTGCCAATCTGACTATTGTACAGAAGGCGGAATCAGTTTTCCCCAATTCACTTTTGTAGAGGCATACCTATGCATCCAGCAGAGAATAAATACCAATAGTTTGTTACTTTTGGTTGTATAGATAGTCTTTTTAAAAAAAATACCTGGTCCCTCAAAGACAACATTGTTCCTTTACTTAACTGCCAAAATATTTCTGCTGCAGTCTAGAAACAGAGAAGCATAGTGCTGGAAGGGACACGGGGTCATCTAGTTCAGCCCCCAGCACAATGCAGGAAATTCATAACTACTCCCCCCCACTCCACTAGTGACCCCTGCTCTATGCCCAGAGGAAGACAAAAACCCTGGGCCAATCTGGTCTGGAGGAAAATTCTTTCCCAATCCCAAAGTGGCAACCAGCATTGTCCTGGGTATATAAGGAAAGGCCACAAGAGTTGAGCACTGGCTCATCCCTTCCAGCCTTCCCTCTCACAATCTGCCTAAATTCATAGTGAGTTTAGTTGGCCTTCACTGTGCCATGGGTTTACTTTAGGTGAATAAGCCTTGGATGCTCACAAATTTGAGCCTTGTTCGTGCAACAGCAAACCCTCATTTGGCATTAAAGGTAAAGGTTCCCTTGCTCGAAAGCCAGTCGAATCCGACTCTAGGGTTGTGGTGCTCATCTCCGTTTCAAAGCCGAAGGGCCAGCGCTGTCCGAAGACATTTCCGTGGTCATGTGGCCGGCATGACTAAACACCAAGGCGCATGGAACGCTGTTACCTTCCCACTGAAGTGGTTCCTATTTATCTACTTGCAATTTCTTGCTTTCGAACTGCTAGGTTGGCAGGAGCATTTGGCATTAGGTCTACTCTAAATCAAGCCCACTTAGTTCCTTGGGCCTATCCTTACTGCTCTGCAACAGGGTCTTAGCAAACAACTTCCCACAGTCTGGGTCTAGCTATCTTACTGGTCCTTGAGGTACCTCTGTATGAAGGATATAATATTTCAAAGCAACTACAAAATGATTCTCTATTCAAGCTGTGAAGATGCAATTCTACCACTACATCAACAGTAGCCCTGTGGAATATAAAAATGTTAAAAGAGCCAGAGTAGTACAGTGGTTAGAGAGTCATACTGGGATCTGAGCCAGATTTGAATCACCACTCTGCCATGGAAGCTTTCTGGGTGGCCTTGGGCCAACCATTCTCTCCGTTTAACTTATACACAGGGTGGTGGTTGTTAGGCACAAATGGTGCAGAACTATGTACACCACTGGGGAGAAAAACAGGGTATAAATATCTGATAGAAGTATTAAAACGAGCCGTTGTTTAATATCTACAGTGCCTAGGAGTGTCTCTCCCTCTCATATGCATGCATATACCAAGTATCACATGGTGATGTTTCAGCAGTATTATTTTTGCCTATGTACAAGTAAACCAAATGAGAACTTGAAGCACAGGTACAGCAGTGCCTTCAATTCATCTCTGCTGCTTGCTAGAAATCTAAACTTTCCACAAATGTGTTGTGTTTAAGATAACCATCTTCAGCAGATTGTTCAGTTTAACAGTTTCATATCACATGACTGGAGTGCTAGACTTATGTAGTAATGCATTTGATGCTGCCTTCTTGAAGCAATATCGAGCATGACGCTTGCATAGGCTCAGACAAAAAATAAAATAGAAAAAGGGTTGAGAAACTATTGCTTTAATGACAGGAGCAGCCTGAGGCTAACAATTTAAATGGTTTTAAATCTAATAGACTGGCGTATTTGGATTTAACTGTAGCTTAAGCCCCTTTAAATACAACAGAATTCTGGCATGCCAATAGTAAACCTTCAAACCAATGTTGTTATTTGTGGTGTTGTTATATGACCGGTCTCAGGTTTCAGTAGTTAATTTTGTCAATAATACGTATGGGACCTACTCCCTAGCTAGGGCTGCTATTTATGTTCTGTTTTGCTAGGCCGGCTTTCCAGTGACTTCGACTGCTCTTGAGCATTCCACAGTATAAAATCTTCCCCTGCATCATACTTCAGACAACCAATCTAGAAAGGGTTGCTATATACCCTGGTGTTGATAGTAGAAACAGCTGTCTGAATAAAGTGTTTGGAAGAGTCAAAAACTTGTCTGTTATTTGTTCAGTCAATAAAAACTCTTACTCTTTAGGAGTTCTGTACATTCAGTTTCCCCTGGCTTTAGCTGGACTAGAAGTGCTTCAGTTTCTCAAAACAGAACGAATAAAAACTCAATTAAATTCTGTCAATCTGACATTAAAAATCTTGGACCTTGTAAAATGTTTGTGTCACTCTTCTTAACAATGAATAGGTGTGTTTTCATCACAGGAAAGAGGGAAATAAGAATCCATTAAAACTGATTTTGGCCGGAACAGACCAGCATAAATACCCTTGTTCCACTTGCTGGCTACTGAAATAAATAATCCTAAATTCACTGGACTAGAAACTCCAGCCAAGACACTAACTTCTTGTTATCACATTGGATTGATCCCGCTCGTGGGGAGGGTGGGGTAAAAATGTAAACAATAACTAAATAAATAGGATTGTCTTTCTGTCACCCTCCAATTTGACAGGAGTCCTGTCCCTGGCCTTTTATGCACCGGTGGTTTCCCTTGCTTTCACAACGACTCTCCCTTGCAATATCTTTTTCGTTCTGCATTAACCCCCCCCCCACTTTCACCTTGCATGTCTGTTGGGTTTTTTTAAGTTCTGCATTGATTTTTTTTATCCCTTCAGCTTTCAGTTTGCTTCCCATTCTCTGTTTCCCTGGCTTTTCTGAAAGAGGTTTTGTGACAATTTCCCCCTTCCAAGCTGACGGTAATTCAAAAACACACCCTCGGATTTCCCCCTGCCCTTTCCCCGCCCCTCAGGCCATTCCCCAACAAAATCGAGGTCATTCTGCCACTCTGCACCTTCTGCCATCCCCCCCCTCCAAATCAGTGCTTACTTTTCCCATCAAGTAAAATTGCTGGGGGTTTTTTACAAGCAGGATGAGTTTAGAGAAATCAGGGTTTTTTTGCTAAACTGGGTTCTCTGCATTAAACAGTTATTCATAGGGAGCCATCCGCATCGCTGTGCCTGCGGTAAGCCGTTTAGCTCTGCGCTACCTTCTCCCACCACGCTGGGGAAAGGGGGAGGTATCTGCCCCCCCCCCACAAGCACTCATCATAAGCTAGGACAAACTCCAATGCCTCTGCTTCTCAGATCACAGAAAAGTGAGGGAGAGAACAGGCATGCTGCTTAGAAAAGAGGTGGGGGTGGGAGAACAAAAGGGGCGAAGCCAGCTGTGTGTGTAGGAAGGGGGCTGTTTGCTGATAATTGGAAGTTACTGACAATTAAGCAGCACCTTCACCTCTCCAATACACACTCGCACAGGAGAGCTGCCCTCTCCCCTAGTGCTCAGCAATATGGAAAACAGGGCTTCTCAGTTCCTTGTTCAGTTGGGGACAAGTCTAGTCAGTTTCAACAATGGGTTTCCCCCCTCTACCTGCATTCCTTTCTGTTGCCTTTAATTCACTAATGCTAAAAGGCATGCACAAACCACGAAGTACGAGGATTTAAATGGAAGGTGCTTGCTGGACACTACTGTGCAGCTGCGATGGGGTGATTGTGTATGTTAAAAAAAACTGGACACTGCCCACCACATGTCACAAGTGACGTTCCACCCTGATTTTGAAAAGTGCAGGGTTTTTTTTTGTAGCTGCAGAATTAATACACCAGATGGTGTAAGACTGGTGCTGTTGGCAGGCACAGAAATCCAAAAAGTTTAAAGGCTTGACTGCTTGGATACTCTGCAGTAAATTGTGAATGCAGAAAGGGCCTTTATCTGCTAGTCACAAGAGGCCAAGAATTAGTCATTAGCACCTCAAAAGACAAGACAGCTAACCAAGAGAGTGGGACCGTGGTGGGAATCTCTTTACATTTACTTGGGACAACTGCAACTCTAGAAACAAATGGAGCCTTGCTCTACAACTAGTTCTCTGACCATTAATCAAGGCCTCTCAGCACTTAATCAGGGCAATTAGCTGATATTTTGCATATCAAATCAACCTGCAAAAAACCCTATTTTTAAATTGCAAATTTTATCCAAAAGCCCTACTGTCTGTTAAATTGCTAAGTAACATACAATAATGCTTTTGGCTAAAATTTGCAGTTTAAGACTCTGATATGTTCGTAGTTCCATACACTCAGATCTGTTTGGAGACGTTAATAAACATCAAATGTTATTGCTGTATTTCTATTTAAATGATTTGCATCTGCAAATGAATTGAGCTGGTAGCAGAGAACGAAAATGATCACACCCATTCATAGTGTACAGTGAAAGCTCACTGAGTTCAAGAGCCAAAGGCAGTTTGTGGGCTTAGCTCATCTTCAGTTTGAGCAACAATAGCAAAAGGATGGAGAGTTCCTCTCGCTCGTCACAACTTCTCACCGAGAACCGGTTTATAAACGAGCAGATGCAAGTGGTAAAGGTTTCCCTGGTCTGTACCATTTTAGGCTACAAGTGGGCGGGCTGCATAGTAGAGTGCTTCCACTCCCATTCCTGCCGACAGCAAAACAGTAGGTCAAAAATAACATTATGCTGAGGGATTCCAGCGTCCAGGTGGGACCTGGGGGTCCCCTGGAATTACAGTACATCTCCAGAGTACAGAGATCAGTTCTCCTGGAGAAAATGGGGGTTTTGGAGGGTGGACGCTATGGAATTGTAACCCACTGAGGTCCCTGTCCTCCTCAGGCTTCATCCCGAGATCTCCAGGAGTTTCCCAAAGTAGATTTGGGAACCGTACCCCCAACCCCATCCCCATCCGGGAGTCTGCGGGACCTAGCAACCGTACTAATCTCCCAATGCTTTTAATTTTTTTTCTTTTGGTAGGGAAGGCTTCAGATACCTTCTCTCAGCAGCCTAAAGTGGTACAGTCGGCGCAGGAAGTGCTTTGTCCTCTTGAGTCTCTAATAGATTAAACAGTCCATGACACCGCCTCTTCCTGGGAGACAGGGTCATCCATAATTCCTGCCGTCACTTCACAGAGACAGAGAAGCACTTCCTTCCCTTGGGAGTAGGTGGCGCTGCCGAGCAGGAGCGCCACCGCTCAATCTTCCCCGTCCTAGAAATAAGCGGCGCGCGCACAACGCGACTTCTCCAGTTCCCCTCCCCTCCCCCCCCCCCCCCCCCCCGGTCTCCGCTTAAAATTTCACGTCTGACGCAAACGCGCCGAGTCTCGTCTCCCTCGACCAATCCGCACCGGCCTTACATCGATGCCGCCGTCTTCCTGTTGAGTTATTACACGCCATTCGCTGTTGGAACAGAGACGTCCCGCCTTCCCTCCCCGGCGCGCCGCAAGGAAGGAGGGAGGGAAGAGAGGGGGGCCACTAGAAGTTAAGATGGCGGCGCGTGTGAGAGTGGGGCGCTGACCGAGCCCGTTCCCGTTGTCGCGAGCTGCCCCCCCTTTCCCCGGCCCTGCGGCCCGCGCTGCCCCGCCTTAGCGCCTCCCCCGCACGGAGCGGAGGCTCCCGAAGTGTGAGCGAGACTCTGTGAAGGAGAACACCCAAGTTCCCCCTTGTCCGTCCTTCTCCCCCCCCCTCCATTTCCTCCTTGTGCGCCCGGCCTCTGCCCGCCTCCCTCTGGGGAGGGGGAGCGAAACATGACATCGATCCACTTCGTGGTGCACCCGCTCCCGGGCACCGAGGACCAGCTCAATGACCGGTGAGAGGGAGGGGAGGCGAGCCCGGGTGGAGGGAGGTGGGAGGGGGGGGGAAGGGCCGAGGAGGAGCCCCGCATGGGGGGGGAGGCCCCCCGGCGCCCCCCCCCCGATGGTGATGGGTTTTTCCTTTCTTTCTTTTTTCGCTGCTCTTTTCCCCAACCTCTCGGGAGGTGAGCGTAAATAAGGATCGGCGCGTGGGTGTAGCCTTCCCTTTGGGTAGAGATGCCTTCGGAGTGGGAGGCGGATGCTGGAGAAGGATGCAGTTCTGGGCTTTGGAGCAGATCCCATTCCGGCCAGTCTTTTCTGAGTAATCGGGGCATCGGATTGGGTTGAAGATTATGTGAACGTTCCTCCCCCTCCCAAGTAGTGGGATGGATCGGGTCCTCTCACCGGCAGAACTTCAGTGGGCTGGTTTTCCGGCTCTGGTTCCAGTGCGGCGATGTGGAGTATCGCAAGCGAAAACGTCATGTTCTGGTTTTAAAACGGGAAATCGAGGATATCTTGGCCACGACGGGAATCTCATTCTTCCCTCCTTTTGGCTTTCTGGAATGTAACCGGGGGGGAGGGGGCTTACAAAAACTGCACAGATGAAAAAGGGCTTGTGTAATCTTATAGGAGCCCTAACAACTGTGGGTGGAGACAGCAGAGAGCAGCAAGAATGTATGTCGCATCAAACCTGATTTTAAAGAAGACAACTCCAGTACATGTTGGTCATGGAAGAGATGAGACGAATTAATGTTAATTGTGTCCAGTGCTTATGGAAGTCGTGTTTATGTAGATCACAGAGGAGTTATTGTGGAAATAGTTTTGATTGAATTGGTGTGGAGTAGGTGGCTTTGTAACTACTGAGTGAATTAGACTAGGACAGGGGTGGCCAAACTGCAGTTTGGGAGCCGCATGCAGCTCTGTCACACACTATCTAATATAATGTTAATAAAAAGCAAATTTGCATAGTTTTCAATTAAAATGTGTGTAATATTTGTTCATGTCTTGTGGCTCTCAAACATTTGACACTTATTCTGCGTGGCTGTTAACGTTAAGCAAGTTTGGTCACCCTTGGATTAGGAGGATAATGGAAGTGTTAAATTTCTAGCAATAGAATATATTTCTGTTAACTATCAATTTCATTGTATAGTCCCCAAAGTAGTTTTGTGTCCATTTCTATCTTGGTCAAATAAGTATTTACATTTTTCTACCTGGAATCTCTGGGTTGCTGTTATACTTGAAAATGTTCCAGGTCACTGTGCTGTTTCAGCAATGTAGATATGAAAGAACATGACTGAAAGGATACTGTTGCCGTGAAAACCTAAGCAGTGGGCTTAGAAAGATGTAACTGTGTTTAAGATTGCACTGTTGGAAATGGAGAAGCAAAGTGTCTAGTGGAAAATGGGGGTTGGTTTGGGAATTGCTCCTCACGCATACTATTAAGTGTCTGACATTGGATGAGAAAAGGGGCTGCAATTTAAAATTTGCCAGCAGGGTGTGGTTTCTTCCTTCTGAATGACCTGGTGACACATTTTACACTGCAGCATCCTCTGTGCTTCTCAGAAAGTACCTCAAATGTTTGCAGCTTCAGTTCTACCTGTGAATATAGCATGTTGTTTATAATATGAAGCAAATCTGCACAGTTTTTTTAGCTGCAGCCTAAATATGGCCTAAACATCTTCACACAGAGGTAAATCTTACTGAGCTTAGTGGGGTTTTCTTTCTCGTATATACCATCATAACTGCAGCTGAGGAGTTGGAGTGTTCTCTGAATATGGCTTTGTGTTGTTCTTATGTGAACATGTGCTAAATGTTTTCTAGATGTACACCACTTTTCTGGTAATATTTTGAGTCTTATCCTGTAATTTCCTTTTATCATTACAACTTCATAAACAATACACTTGATATCTTATGTTGGATAAAGACTGGAGGGTGTATATGAAGCTGTAATGGTAAAAACAAATACTAATATTCTTCTGAAGTGCTGATTAACGTCTTCTTTACAAGTGGCATTTTAATGAGCAGAAAACCTTTCTGTAATGTCAGGAGCCCTTGCTGCAACTTCTCAAAAACTAATGATAAATTTATACATTTTAAGTGTGTTAGAAATATGCAAATTGTTTCTGAACTGAAAGTTGAAAGAAGTCAGTAAGATGGATTTACTTACATATATGGATTTACTTATGTATATGGATAGTGCTGGTGCAGTATGATTTATTGCTACTACAGATTATGTACAAATGCTGACAAAGATGGAATGTGTCTGTTTCTGTTTTTACATTTGATTTCTGGTACTGTCAAATTTGGTCTCGCGAATTAATGATCAAAATTTGACTATAGCCAGAGCAGCTTATTTATGTGCCTGTACATTGCTGTATAAAAACAAAACAAAAAGAATTATATCTTAATTTCATGAAGCCAGAGACAGACGAGTAATGTTAACTTGATCTTTTGGGTTTATTTGATCTGTGAAGCCTAAAGATGTTTTTGAGTAAAAAATTTTGCCCATAAGAATTGTGACATGTACCATCATGGGTGACTTGAGAAAGAAAAACTGGGCTATATTTAACCGTCTGAAAAAAACACCTTGTCTGTACTTAAGCACTTCAGAGCTTCTCCCAGTAGGAATTTGGCACCTGGCTTTTCTCCACTGCCAAAGTAAGAAAGGCTTCAGTGTTTCTTGCAGCTGGAAGACAGTGGAATAGGATGTACTAGAACTGGCTGATACCCCTACTTCTTTCTGCCTCTATGTGTTGGGTCAGGATGATTTTTAAATGTGGTGTTTTGATATATAACATCTTGAAGAGCCAAACAGTTTGGGTCCTCAGTCCGAAATGTTGGTAGCCATGCCTGACTTCAGTGTTTTTATAGCTTTCCTTTAACACTGATGTAATATCATACTCTGTGACCTTGCCTGGTGGAGCAGTTGGTGTGTCATATTTTATGGGCCTACTTGCTGGATGAGCAAGTGTTAGAATCAGGCTGTTATGCTGCTAGTCTGTGGCTGGGGGGGGGGAAGTAGGTGCTTTTGGTGTAAGAAGGGTGAAATTGGAACATACAGGAAATGTACATAAAGAAACTTGGTAAACGTGGAACTGCTGTTTCATTTATAATATTCAGTTTTGCCCCTAAAACCAAAAGACTAGGTGCAATCACTGAAGAGAGCATCCCCTCTCAAGTAGCTCCCCTTTCCCCTAACATCGTAGTATTTTCTGCAGTAGTTTCATGCTATGTGTGTACCAGTATGTGTGTACCAGCAATAGAGTTGCAAGGGCCAAGAATTGGAGCTGGTATAGCCTAGTGCCTAGGAGAATGAACTGGGATCAGGGAATTTTGCAAGTTGAAATCTCATCCCTGCCACAGACTTACTAGTTGTCCTTAGGAAAGTCACTATTACAACCTCGAGCCCCCACTTTTCTAACTTCAGGATGGTGAACTTTGGTATCTTTTTTAGAAGGGTTATAAGTATTACGGAAAATGCCTGTGAAATACTTTGAATACTGAATGATGTGTGGTAATCCTGCCCCCCCCCTATTTTCAGAAAAAGTAAAATGCTTTCAAAGTAATTTTTGAAATACAATCACTACCACCAGTTGCACTGCTGCAGAACACCTACATCAAAGAATCAATGGTGGTAATATTAATGATGGTAGTATTGACTCTGCATTGCTGAACACACAGCGCTCTTAGGACAATATGGAAGTATTTTCAGAAGGTGCAGAATACAGAACATCTTCAAGTATTAGGTCCTAAGTTAGGAGTCTGCTGGGCATATTGTTCTTGCAGCACGGTGGTGTGGTGCAAAGTGCCATCAAGTCACAGGTGACTTGAAGAGAGCAAGAGATGTTCAGAGGTGGCGTGCCATTAGGAATGGGCATGGTCCAGACCATGGACTGGGGGGTTCGTGGTCCATTTGCTAGTCCGTGTGTTTGTGGTTTTCAATGGACCACCCACGGACCCCAAATTTGTGGTCTGTGGGGGCTTTCTGTGGGCCAGGCAACGCGGCAACGAGGCATTAATTGTTCAGGCAACCAGGGGAGATGTTCTTCTCCAGCTCTTCTGCAGACCTGGAAATGACTTTGATGCCTTTGGTTTATGGGAGGGGGCGTTCGACAGACTTCTTCCCCTTTGGCACATTGCACCATCGGATCTTTTCCCCCTCCCCCAATGCCAATCTGCATGCAACTTGGAGGGCAGGTAGAAGGTCATCCCAAGCAGGTCCACAGTGATTTTGATGCCTCTAGCTTGGGGGGGGGGGGGCATTTGACAGACTCCTTCCCCTTTTGTACATTGGTCCCTAGGATCTTCCATCTCCAATACCAATCTGCACACAACTTGGAGGGCAGGTAGAGAGCCGTTGTGGGGAGGTCAGCTGCAACTTTGATGCCTCTATCTTGGAGGGAGAGCATTCAACACACACTTGTACCTGTGGCTGTGATTTCCACAAAGCACTTTCCTGGGGTCACCTGCTTTGGGGGACCATAACTTGCCCCCCCTATATCCAATCCTCACCAAACTTGGAAGGCAGGTGGAGGAGACTCGCTGTGAGTTTGGTATCTTGTTTGGGAGTTGTTCCAGCACATCCCAAAGTCATGGACTGCATGAACCACGGACTGGTCCATTAAAAAAAGTGTAAAAATTCATGGTCCATGAATCCCATGGACCGACACGAACCTCTATTTTTCTGGTCCATGCCCATCCCTGCTTGCCATTGCCTGCTTCCACGTCACTATCCTGGTATTCCTTGGAGGTCGCCTATCCATTTACTAGCCAGGGCCAACCCTGCTTAGCTTCTGACGAGATTGGGCTAGCCTGGGCCATCCAGGTCAGGGCTAGCCTGGTGATAGGGTTTTTTTTCCCTTTCTTAACCAAACAACCCGACACATTGCAGATTCCTCTGTAATCTGCACCCATTGAAATACTGGTGAATGTTGTACGGTCAAGGGGCAAGTTAACATGAAAAAATTGAGGTTCTGCTTTTTATGCTGACCTTCCAATTTCTGAAATCTGTGAAACTGAAGTGAGCTCAGAATCGCACCTATGGATATGTGACACTGATTTAAGAAATAAACTTGTTATGTTTATATTTTCAAGGATATTATTTACTGAGGTAGAAGCTGAGGAATCCAGATAGTTCAAAGTTTGTCAAGAGGAATTGGAGGAACGCTCAGTAGCCAATTTGTAAGGCATTGGGCAGACAAAAATCACCATTGAAGAGGCCCTATAGTTCTTGTTGGGACTTTTCATCCTCCTGCTTATTCTAATACCAAGATAAGTTACCTAAATTATGCTAGGCCTATAAAACAGGTAGTCATGTTTACCCATTCAGGACTTCAGGGATTTGGCATGACTTTAATGGATCTTCCACCCTGTGGGGAGGAGAAAACAGCAAGTTTTAGAGAGTCTTGCTAAATTCTTTGTCAGACCTCTGAGTCAGAGACTATAACAAGAGGTGACTCTTTAGGGTTATACAGTCTTCCTCCTAGCAGTTTCACATCTCTCCCATATTGGCTCAGCAAGACCAAAAGGAAGTGCACAGAAAATACGTGGACATCTCTAGGGCACCAAAGTGATAACAGCAGGTGCCATAATGGGGAAGAATTCTCCTTTGTGTATTCTGTTTCCTTTTAGTTCCCCAGAATGATCGACACTAGAGAGATATCCTAGATCCCAAGTTTGTAAATGAGGTAATGAGGTTCAGTTATCCTCTGGAAGAGTTTTTTTTACTTCCATTGATTCTGCCCATCCCACCTTTTTTAAGGTTTCCCTGAAGGGGACACTGTTTCAGATGTTTTTAATTTGGGCTAGCCTTGTGCTTACAAAGCTAATGTGGTTGTAGGTTAGTTTGGAAACCAGGGTATTTGGAGCCTCCCTTTTTATGGGTGATTTACTGATCCGGTCCCTATTGAAGAGCAAAGCACATCAGAAGGATAAAATGGAGGAGAGGAAAATGATGTAAGCTTTTTTTTAGCTTCTCATTGGGAAGAATGGCGAGGTATAGATTAGGTAAATAAATGTAGAGAGGTCCCTCCAGTGTTTGACTCCATCTAAACATCAAGAGGCTTGTCATTCCATCTCAACCTGCTGATGGGTTTCCTGGCACCCTCTTCCTTCTCCCCCAAAGCAAAGAGCCAATCCTGGCTTTTGTCCACCTTTTTGGAGTAGGAGTGCTTCAGAAGAGCCCAAGAGGTGCTTTTGTGTCAGTAGGGGAGCATCCGTTTAGAAACAGCTGCTGGAATCAGGATAATGCTAGGCACAAGATTTTGTGATTTGGCCTTAGTTCTCACGGCAGCTGTTTTGTGGTGGCACCCACTATGTTAAAAAAAAAAGAGTTCACATAGGATTGACAACGGTTGGGAGGGACCCTTGGTAAATCTAGAGGGAGACTTTTTCAAATTGGGGATACCTGTCATATCACAACAAACATGAGCCTGTTAGGAGGAGAAGCCCACAACATGATGGTTTACATACCATGTTTGTGGAAAGATGCTTAGTCCACATACATTTATTTGTTTTATTTGTTTCTTCCTAATGTGAGTCCATCGTGGCTTACTTTGTTCTTCTTCATTCTGTTGTCACAACAACCATGCAAGGTAGGTTAGGCTGAGAGTGTGACTGGCCCCAGGTCATCCTGCAAGCTTCCCTGAGAGTCAGTGTGGTAGAGAAACGTAGAGCGGAAAAAAAGAGAGAGTTGAATTATTATCTGGGAAACCTGGGCTCGAGTCCCCAGACTCCCCACTTGTGCAGTGGAACTAACTGGGCGACCTTGAGCCACTCTCACAGCTTAACCTGCCTCACAGGGTTGTGGTGAGGATAAAATGGAGGAGAGGAGAATGATATAAGGTGCTTTGGGTCCCCACTGGGGAGAAAGGTGGGGTTCAAAATAAATAAGACCTGCGACTCCCAGGTTTAGTCTGACACTCTGACCATTACACCACACTGGCTCCGTAGCATCAGTTTTATGGAACGGAAGACTGTTTCACCAGTGCTAATGTATTTTGCAGTGTAGGTAAAGAATTTCAGTGGCTATCATCACAGCCAAGGCACATATGAATCACCAAGTCCAGGGCACTCTTTACAAGAGATAGAAGGCCAATGAAAAAAGCAACACAGTGGGGATTTGGGAATGGAAAATACAGAACAACAAAATAAAACTGAAGTAGTAATTTATGGCTAGCACTTTTCCTCTAAGGGGTGAGAAAGGCAGTCCATTCGTGCATTCAGGCTTTGACAGCTGGCTCCTGAAGATGGACCTCAAGTTGAGGGACTCGACAAGGGCTCCCTCCCATTCCATATTTCTAGCTGACTCTGGGAAGGTGCAGTGGCAAAGTGGGGGTCTAATTCAAAATTCCTGCCAGCAGGAGCTTAGTTAATGAACTGTTTCACAGCATTAGGTGTGGAGGCGAAGTTCTGTATGTCTTGTAAGACTTTTCATGCTATTAATATGTGAAAGAAAGCCACTGTGAATTTGTGGGCTAATATTTAGACAATTGTAAGGCTACTTCAGATCATTCTTGGCAGTTTTATTGCCTAACCATTTGCATGCAGTGCCTTATTTGCAAAAACTAGACTTTTTCCAAGATTGACTTTCATTTGCTGAAATTTTAGAGATAGATATCTTAACTCATTGGCTATTAACTGCGTCATTTCTATTTTTCTTTTGTTTTATGTAAGGCAAGTGGGCTGAAGAGTAGGAGTCTGTTTAGTAAGGACTCTTACTGTATCAAAAATATGCTTCTCTATATAGATAGTGGTGAGAAAAGAATAAAACTACATACATTATGAACCTAAAGGATACTAAATGTTTGCTGTCTGGAAAGCTAAGGATTTTTCCTCCTGTTCTAATTATTATTTGATTTCGGGGGTGGGGGGGAGAGTAAATGTGAGGAATAAAAAAGGCTTGAGCCTTTCAAAACATATCATTACCAAGTCCATCATTTTATGCTCTGGCACTGCATCCTTAAGTTTGGAGAGCTGCTAATGGAGCTTCTGCGATGCTGTCATTCTCTCCTGCATAGGACCAAAGCACACCTATGTTTTAAATCTTTTCTAGATTCTCATCCATTGGCAAGAGGTACCCCTCAACAATGCTTGTGGTTCATTTTGGGTATAGTATACAAGAAATATATTACTTGAGAATCTTGCCTCAATTTAATCATCATATTAAAACACAGTTATTTACACGTGAAGGATATAATACCATCCATTGATATTACAAAGATAGTTTGAAAGCACTTATTTGAACCCATTGAAATGGCTTATTAAAAGTAAGCAGGTCACAAGCAAGGAATGTCTTCAGAGAAGATGCTCTAAGTCAGTTCAGTTTCCCATATTTATAGGCCTTCAAAATCATCTAACAATAGCTAGCTGTGCTGCTTTGATGAAGTAGTGGTTAACTAATCATCTTATAACTTCAGACAGCATACATGAATGTAGATAACTTTGTATTTTCTTGAAATGTATAACATCTGTTAAATCATTCTTACTACTTTTTATCATAACAAAAAAAAAATCAAAACTAGGGACCACCAGTTTTACATGCACATGGCTATCTGCTGGCTCTCAACAAATAGACTCATCTTTGAACGGCATCTTCACCAGTGTTCCCTCTAAGCTGAGTTTACTGTGAGTTAGCTCACAGTTTTTTAGCCTCTGGCTCACACATTTTTGTCTTAGCTCAGGAAGGATGGCTGCAGAGCAAACTAATTTATGCAGTAGCCAAATCGCTTGCTTACAACTTTAATGCCAGTAGCTCACAAAGTAGAATTTTTGCTCACAAGACTCCACAGCTTATTTTTTTTAATAAATTTTAAATTACAAACACTATACAGTGAACACTAGACTAAAACGAATAAGCTACACAAGGATCATATTAAATGGTTAATCATTAGCTTAATTAAAGTTCCCTCTATAATAAAGTTAGTGGAATATAGCTATTTCTTACAGCTTCTATTACAAACTGATATTTGTATATTAAAATCAGGTAAGTACAGGTTAAACAGTTATACTTTCAAGCTTATATAATTCTGTTATTTCAATTTCTTCCCTTTAGGTTTCTTTTTATCGAATTTCCATTGGACTTACAGGACTTTTGGGGCTGCAGCCCCTTTTTCTGATTCAGAGTCCTCCTCTGGATTACTACTCGCCGTAGATTCCAAACCTCCCGACCCATATGTGCTGCTCTCTTCTTCCATGTCTTGTTCCTCTGTTTTCTTATCACTCACTGGACTTTGTTGCATTTCCAGAAACATCTTCGCTTTTAAAACAGTCTATATTTTCTTTTTTTATCTTTGTAGTTGAAGACAAGTCCCTCAGGTATAATCCATCTGTATGATGTGGAATTTTTTTGCAAAAAGTTGGTTAAGCTTTTTACTGTTTCCTCTTCTTTCTTATTTCGAATGGTATGTCTTTTAAGACTTTGATTTCTTTGTCTTTGATTTTTAGGGTTTTCTCATTTGTGGCCTTGAGCACCATGTTTCTTGTAGATCTTTTTGAGAATCTCACCATTATTTCCCCAGGCAGGTTTTTTTTCTTGATGAATCCTGGATATGTCCGATAGATCATATCCATGTCGCTTTGTAATACATCCGCAGTTAAACCTGTCATTAGGGCCAATGCTTCACTTAAAATTTCCTTCAGATTCTCACCCTTCTGTTCAGGAACACCTTGAAATCTCAGAACAAAAGCTGATTTTTCCATTTGTAGTCTTAAAAGCTGGTCTTTGTCAGAGGTCCTCTCTTTCTCCACTACCTCCAGTCATTGCTTAATTGCTTTTGTCTTGGCTTCAACCTTTTTCACTGATTTTGCTGTCTCCTCTGTTTTTAAATTAGTTTCTTTCAACTGTTTTTGGAGTGCTTTGAAGTTGTTATTGAGGTTAGTCATCTGATCCAACAGAGAGTGCAGTGCTGTAGCCAACATATTGGGAAAGTCAGTATTTACTTCCAGTTTGGCAGCCGGAAGAGCTGATCTTGTAGTTCCAGGAGAGTGCTTCAGTCTCATCACCATCTTTTCTGCCCAACTAGTCATTGTTAACAGTTCAGGAAAGTTTTTTAAAGTCACTGAAAGTTTATTTATAAAGTCACTTTAGTTAAATCTGTGCTTTACTTGATTCAATCCACAGTCGCCGTATCTCCTAGTCCCCTCTTATCAAACAGTTTGTTTAAAGTTGTGTGGGGGGGTGAGCAGACTCCCTCCCCCTCCGTCATTACCGATCGGGGCTTTGGATGGGTGCTTGGCTGCATAACCAGTTAAAAGGAAATTTCACTCACGCTCCATTCCATGTCGGCTGGAGAGGTAGGGAAAACTTTACATTTTCGCTAGATCACTTGTTTGTTTGTCTGGTGTATGCCTCTTGGTGCCATGATGGCTCCGCGACGGCGGGACCCATCGGGGCAAAGAGGAGCCTCAATCCCTTGGCCGCGGCCTCGGGAGAGGCACCTCCTGCGCCCCAGGCTGGGAGACCCCTCCAAGGACTCCAGGGTGTCTGTGTCCAGAATCGTCTGGTACCCCTCCCATCCACCGCGTCATGGGCCGCTCCTATCAGAGCTCCGAAGGAGCGCGCCCGCCATAGGAGTCGCCGAAACTGGAAGTCCCAAGACTCCACAGCTTAGAGGGACCATTGATCCTCACTTCTGTGTTTAGTTGGATATTCTTACCATTCTCAGATGCTTCTTGACATTGAGCCCACACAATTAACATCTACTGAATATATTATAATCTGCTAACGGTGATATTTTTCTCTAACTTCTTTGTTCGTCACCTCTCTCCAAGGTTCTTCTATTTTGGATTTCTGGGCTTTCTGTTTTCAGTGTCTCATTGTTTAGCTGAGAGAGCAGCTCTGTCTCAGGCCTGGAAAAACATTCTCCAAGATCTTTTTGGTCAAGACTAGCAACTGCACCCTTGTATTTCTGGCTATATCCATGACAGTATGGATATAGCCAGATAATTTAAATACATACTAGAGAAACAGTATTCCAAGCAGTTCAGTATTTGTAAGAACCAATATGCACCTTATTTAATTGAACTAAAGCTTTTAGTATGTTAAAAAAAATTAAGCCAGAAGCCCATTATTAAAAGCTTATCCAGCTCAAGCACGGAGAGAAGGCATAAGAGAGACCTAGTTTAGTGCTTTGGATGTGGAATCTCCATTTGTCTGAGTGCAGTGTTTGGTTTTGAAAAAAATGGACACATGAAACTGCCTTATACTGAATCAGACCATTGGTCCATCAAGGGTCAGCACTGTCTACTCAGACTGGCAGCAGCTCTCCTGATTCTGAGGTGGAGGTCTCTCACATCATCTGCTACGTGATACTTTTCACTAGAGATGCCTGGGACCCTGCTGTCATCCTGCTCTTCACCATGTATTGAATACTAAGTACTGCAGTCACTCCTGTGTGTGTCTCTGTGGGGACCAGCACTTCCTAGGACTTGTTTAACATCCAATTCTTTGCCCTTTCCAGTTTTCTAGAGCGCTGAATTATCAGTGCTTATGAATTGTGCCAAAAAGAAACTTAGAACAGGAAAACGGAACAATTTTGGAAGTTTGAGAAATGAGCTTATCAAGGGGGTTCTGTTACAGAACCAAAATGTCTCGGGCTTTTATGTCACTGATGAACATACAAAGCTGCCTTACACAGAGACCAAACTGCTGGCATCTCTAACAAAGTGTTGTTGATTCTTAACTGGCAGCAGCTCTTTAGTCTCTTAGGCAGAGAGAGGACTTTCCTGGCATCTGCTGTTTGAGGGCCAAACTAGATGTTACGGCATGGGTTGGACCCATGGCAGCCAATGCCATTTTGGTGAGGAATTTGGCCACCTAAAAACTTTTGCAGGGGTCTGATCCTGAGTGGATCTGTGACACAGCAGGACCAGGAGATCTTATCCCCCCCCCATGACTTTTTAATTACTCAAACAGCAAGCATAATGTCTGGTTTGGCCTTAGATCCTTCTTTTAAGGGGGTTGAATCTGGCCTGCTCTGTATGCAAAGATGTGCTGTACCGAGACACAATCCCTTTCAGTCACCCTTTTTTTGCTTGTTAATAATATCGCACTGTAAATTTAACCCTTGGCAGTTTTCATCTGATACTTTCCTTCTCCCTTCTGTCCCTGCTGTACAATATTTCATTGTCTGTGTAGAATTGATGTAGGAGTTTCTGGAAATGTTATATCTCTGAATCCATGACTGATCTGTGGTAATGCTTTACATTTAGGCAGAGATTGTAGGGAGCAGCGCTGGTGCAGATCCAAAGCCAAGAAGCCATATTAGAGCAGGACAGAGTATCATCAAGTAGTGTGTTTCCTGTTTGCAACTTTCCCATGGCATTCATCTTATAGAGATGTATAGTGGTGGCCATTAATGTACCTGATTCTCTTTCTGCTGTTACAAGATGTGTACATTTAAACTTGTTGTACTTCATAATGAAGTTTTCTTTAGCTAGGCTGTCTGGTCTCTCTTGAGTCAAGCTGCTCAGAGGCTGGGCATGACACTGTTGCATTTCTTTCCTAGTAACTTGGGATGAGGGAGTCTGCATCTCCATGCCAAATGATCCATGCCAGAAGGTACCCCTTCTATTGCAAAATGGGACATTGTCTTAGTGACACTTGAATGGTCAGGTGGCACTCTACTTCTGAACCTGGTAGCACTGTTGCCTTTGTAGAGCTGCTTCGACAGCAGTGCTGCTAATAGAGACTTCTAGCAAACAAGCAAGGAGAAAGTGGCGGGTATCTCAAGCTTGTCATTAGGGACGCTTGCCGCCATGCGCTTGTGAATTCTTGGAAACTAGCATAAAGAAGATAGCTTGTGTAGTACTAAGTTTGATGTCTTCATGCTACAAGGGACTTATCTTTAGCTGCTAAAGGGAATGGGTCTTCTGTTGCCTTACAGCATAAAGAAGATGACTCGTTCTCTTTAAAATCGTATCTCAGCAGGGTTTATATCCTGCTTGTAATTGCAATTGTATGTATTTCAATGTAATTACACATTTTTTTTACTTTTTTGCACTTTGCTTGATAGTTTATCTTATAATACTAAAAACATTTTTGCAAAAAAATAGATTTTGTTTACATTTTCAAGGTTGCTTTTGTATCTTTGATAGAGACTTCTAGATCATTATCTCATTTCCTATTAGGAGGGTGCCTGCTAGGTAACTAGTGGTACCTTGTACAGTCTGCTTGGCAGGAGTAGCTAATAAGGGTGCTCAGATAAAATCAGGATGATTGTGCCTCAAAGGCTGCCAGTTGGCCATTCTTCATATCATCACACATTTGAAACAAGGACTGTGTGTAGGTGTATTCAGTGATAGGGTTTTCTGGGAAAATTTGAACCAGAAAATTTGGGGGGAACCCCCCCCCATTCAAATGTGAATAAATCATTTAAATAATGTTAGCAAAAGAAGGCAAATATGCCATGTACATGCATGTATTGTGTACAAGCAATGGGACTTGTCTGTGCTTCATATCCCTCCTTTAGCCCATCTAATATGATTGATTTGCAGCATGACAGCCCTGATAACTATAAACGAAGACTATATATGGGTGTGTTTACAAGTTCTGCCTTCTTGTTTCCAGTATAGAACTTTGTGGCATTCAGAAAAATTGTTCATTGCACAAATAAGTGTGTTTGTGCACACCGAGAAAGGTGGGCAACCTCCATAAGTAGCCACAGAAATCGGTATTCAATCTTTTGCATATAAATGTTTGATGTTATCTAGTTGTAGCACTGAGAGAAGGTAGACAAGTGTTTCTTCTATTTTTGGCTTAGCTTTTAAAGTTATTAATGTTGACCTCTATTGCATACTGTGTGCAATGAATATATTTCTCCACTTCCTGACCACTGGAACTGTACCAGCCCCCCCCCGCCCCCCGGCAGCTTCTGAAAGTTAGTTATATCACTACTAGCCTTCAGGCTCGTTGTGAAGTCAATGCAACGAGCTCTACAAAGACCCCAGGGCGAGGGCTGAAGCCATGAAGGCCACAGAAGTCACTGTCAGGACCCTTGCTGTCTGGTGTCTCGCTCTTGCTGGCATGGGCATGCCGGTGGCGGGGCGGCCGGGCAGTCAGGGGCAGGCGTCTGGCCGCCAGGCATGGCGGGAGGGAACCTGCAGCCTTGGTCGGTGCCCCCGTGGCCGCCTTCCCTCTGGGGAGGTGTTGGCGGTGCTGCCGCCGCTGCAGCCGCACCGGTCGGAGCTCAGCTGCTGCAGACATAAAGTGTGGGGGTGCTGAATGCGGCGCGCAAGGCTTGCCAGCGGTGGAGAGGTCAGGCGGGGGAGGCGGTCCCGGCTCGTCCCGTGACGCTCAGAGGCGAATGTGGGAGTGGAGCAGGTGCCGAGTCCAGTAAGGGGAGGCCGGCGGGGAGCTCGGCTGTGCTGTGGCGCAGAGGCGAATGGGGCGCGCTGGCTGGCCACTGTGTTTCCCAGCTCCATGAGCGGCCTGGAGCTGCTCATGGGCCAGCAGCAGCTGTGGGGGCGGAGGCTGGGTGGTGAGGTGGTGGGCCTCGGAGGCGTCCATCCCGGCTGGCAGCTCCCCGGAGACTGAGGGTGAGTCGGTGGGTCTGTGGGCGGGATGGAGGCGACGAAGGGAGGCAACGCAGCCAGGGGATTGGCCCCCCTCCTGACGACAGATCAGGGACCCAAAGCCTGGGGAGGTGTGTGGAAGAGTTCACACGAAAACTCAAATATATATAAGGAGAGATAAACTGATCTCTTGACCTAAACTGAAGCAAGAACATGCTGCTTAACTGAAGCACTTAGTAAATGCTAAAATAAATATTGTTTTCCCTTGCAGGTTAAGGGAAGTTTCCGAGAAGCTCAACAAATACAACCTAAACAGGTGAGGTACAGTAGATGCTGTACTATCATGGGAAACAATTTGAAGGAAATGTTTAGTGTTCATGTTCTTATATTTTAGTATTGATAACATCTGAATTGAATCACACAGTTGGAATGGGCAGAGTTAAAGGTGGACTGCTGCCCTCCCATCAAATACCTTCTGATCTGCATACGGAAAAACCTTTGGTAATTGATTTTTTTTTAAAAGAAGGCATGCAGGATGTATGTAAATAGCAAATATAAATAACTACAGAGATCCACTAATGGATAACCTGGTTTAACTGGTAGGTTACATTGAAATATAATGTTCCTTGATCACTTTTAAGATTTGTTATTCATTTTCTGTGACTGAAAATACGTCAGTTGTTGCAACTAATGTACATTTTTAGTCATTTTCAGGTGTTGTATCTAAATTCATTGTACATTCCATATGCCACTTGGTTGTCTTTTATTAGATGAAAGAGTCTTTAAAAATGTTACACATGCTCACTTTTTGTTTTCAGCCACCCCCCTTTGAATGTATTGGAACAGGCTACTATTAAACAGTGTGTGGTGGGACCAAATCATGCTGCATTTCTTCTTGAGGTAAATTGCTCAAAATACATTCAGACAACAGTCTTATGGTTATATAGTTAAACCTAATTTTCCTAATCTCCATTAGACCAACTTTACCTATGACTGAAAACTTGATTCCCCCCCCAAAAAACCTTTGGTTTCAATACTGTATGTCTTTTTTCTTGTTTTAAATCTAGGATGGTAGAGTCTGCAGGATTGGCTTTTTAGTTCAGCCTGACAGATTGGAATTGGGTAAACCAGATAATAATGATGGGTAAGATTTTTTTTCCTTTCAGCAGTTACCTGCCTTTTTATCATTTTGTGTTTTGTAAACTGGTAATGATTTTGAACTATTAATCAGGTATCTCAGTTCATCAGACTGATGGGGGCTGTAGAGTTCCTGGCTAAAAATAAAGGCCAAGCTAATAACCTTTCCTTGTTAAATAATCAGAACTGAATGTTACAATACTCATGGTAAGCATTCCTGAAAAATGTAATTTCAGAATTAAATACGCAAGTATCCAAGCCTCAGATTACAGTCGTCTTTGTAGTGGTGCTACCTGCCGGGACATCCTTTCTGGATCTACATCTTTTTATCACAACTATGAGATTAAAGTTTGGGTTTAAACAAGATTCTTGATTTTGCATTTATTCACAAATATATTATGTATAATTGAATGCATATTCATTCATTTAGACACATTCAGCAAGGGCCATGGCTGCTAATATGCAAGGTTTATTTTTTAATAAAAAATCATTCTGTCGTGAAGCAAATGTGTTTGGCGTGCTTTGCATGCTTTGTCTGTTTCTCACTATTATAGATTATATCTGGCAGCTAAATTTGAAGATTCCCCAAGGGTGTTGCTTCAGCTGGTGTGTTACCAGACTGAGTCCCTGAGAATTTAAGCCTGGGATTCCAGGCTTTGTTTTTAACCCATTTGGGATTGTCTTGTGACTGATCTACCATCTTTTACTTTCAGTTCAAAGTTGAGCAGTGGCTCAGGGGCAGGAAGGACATCCAGGCCAGGCAGGACTAGTGATTCCCCATGGTTTCTGTCTGGTTCTGAAACTCTGGGCAGACTGGCAGGCAACACCCTTGGGTAAGTTTTGATAGGGTCGAGGCTGCAACCTGTTTGTACCATACTTGGTTATGTGTGACTACACATACATTGTCTGCAGTATGTATGAAGACTGTTAAAATGCAGCAGTGGTTTAGCTAGGTTTTTGGGAAAGAGCTGTTAAACGAGGTCTTGTGTTTCTTCAAACCCTAAATTTAACTAACTGTGGGACAAACTGTGACTTCTCCATTCCTAACAAATAAACAAACATTTGTGCTATAATAGGTAGTCCTTTGGAATTAGAGTATTTCCCAATAGTGATAGCTTGATTTGGAGAAGAGGACTGTTGACATAAATGCTGCACTTCTATCTGAATCTCTTATTGACAGTGTGGCTCTAATATTTAAAATAGAGTACTGAATTTTTAGTTGCAGTTTTTTCATTGTTAGTATACCTGTGACAATTTGTTACGTCTGTTGCAGTATTGGTCTGGTGTAGGGGTCTGCAACCTTTGGAAGTTAAAGAACCAAACTATGATGAACTTCAGAACGAGAGATATTTGTATAACTGGAATTACACGGTTTAACATTACTGATAACTGATCTGTTGCTCCATAACGTTTCTGTAGCCCAAACACTGGTTGTTTCAAGATCTGACAATAAGTAAAAAATACAGGAAGGAGAGATTACATTATTATTTTAGTGCATTGCAGAAAGATTAATAATTTTTGTGACAGTTTTGTTTATATAAAAAACAAAAACAAAACTGACAACCAGGTGGCTGTCTTGATTCTGTTTGAATGACAAATACCTTTTGCAATTGATGTACTTAGTTTCAAGAGTCATAGATTCTGTTATTTTCAGTATAGCTTGAAAGCGGCACAATTAAAAATTAAATTTCTAACTAATTATTTTAGTGCATAGGCATAAATTGGCACAGGATTTGTACTTGGATTACTGACAACTGTTCATTTCTATCATTGCCCTTTTAGCAAGAAGCCTTTTAATCCCATAAAAAAACTTTGCCTGCCATTCCCTTCACGTACTGGCTATGATGAAATCCTGTGTGTTTTTTTTAAAGATCTATATTTGGTTCCTTATCTAGCCACATCTGGTTCTAGAACTATAGGTTGCAGACCCCTGGGCTGGTATATTTTATTAGTTTCAGGGTAATCATCAAGATACTGGAAAGGCCCAATGTTTGGATTGAGTAAAATTTAGTAAGTAAATATAGAAAAAGTAAAGAAATCCCAATGGATAAAGAGCCTTACATTTCCACTAGTGAAAATAAACAGATTTTTTTCTAATTTCACAAGAAGGATGAATATATTGGAGAGGCTTCATAATTTTTGCCATTATTTACTCAATAAGATACAGAAGTATACACTATTTCAATTCTATTTTTTACACTGAGAATGCTATTTAAATTTAAAGAGGATTCCCATTTTAGTACCTCGTAGGGTGGCAGATGGATTCTTTAATTCAACAGAACATACAAGCTCCAGCATATAGAAATCAAGCAGATAGCTCTTTTATGCAGAGGGGGTCTGGCCATAGTATTGCTTTAGAAAAATTCAAAAACTTATCTTGAAATCGAAGAGTGAAAAGAAAAGCCAAAAGTAAAAAGCATCCACCTTAATTAATGCTAGTGAGTTTGTCTTGTTCTGTTCCAAAGGAATCTGCTGGGGAAGCATACTTAAAACACTGCTGTATAGGAAAGAGTTATTTGTATCAGGCATGCTAGGTCTAATAGTATAAATTATATTATTAGGCTAGCATGCTGTAGAGAGCAATGACATTTAGACACAATTGCTCTCCAAAGCCACATTGACCTGTTGCCTTTTTCAAAATATTACTCAGGAGTCGCTGGAGCTCAGGAGTTGGAGGGAGTGGAGGAGGATCTTCGGGCAGATCCTCAGCTGGAGCTAGAGATTCTCGGAGGCAAACGAGAGTGATTCGAACAGGACGTGATAGAGGGTCTGGACTGTTGGGTAGTCAGCCACAACCAGTGATTCCAGCCTCAGTGATTCCAGAAGAACTCATTTCACAGGTACAAGTTACCTTATGAACATTTCAAAGTTTGTATATAACTCTATATAGAGATATCTGTCTATCTGTATATTAAATGATCTACTCTGTGTGTATGTATAAAATGATCTGAAAACTTCCTTAAGACATTTTTATTCGTTCCTTTGTAAAGGTATTTAATTTCTTATCTATATATTCAAGAAAGAAGGGGCACTTTTATGTCCTCTTAATGAAATAAGGACGTGCAGGAGAAGATGCTTCGCTCTGTTAGTAACGTGGGGAAAAAATTTACATCAGATTGTCATGTTAACATTGGCTGAGAGAGAGCACTCTTTATTTATCCAACTTCTGTCCTGCTCCTTTCCCCACAAGCAGGGTTTTGATCGTAGTCTTGAGTGAGCTTTTTGTAAATGGCACCATCCTTGATGCTCCTTCAAGTCATCCCTTTTTGCATAAATGCATGAGACACCCATACCCTAAAGATGATTGGCAGGCAACGTATAGATTACAGAGCAGTAAGAGTGTCTAGTGGCAGTAGGGTTAGAAAGGATCTTCAAAGTAGGTACGCTGAATAATGTTTGCCAAGCTGTTCTCTTCCTTGGGAATTTTGGAAGATAACAGAGCTTGTACTCTAGGGCATCTTTGTTCCAGGTTCCCAAAGGTAGATAATGGTTCTGAACTACGTGTTGATTCCTATTATGCTATTAGATGAATTTCTTCAGACCCTGCTGACTTGCCTGGCTGTGGTGTTTTGTTTCATTCTTCTTCCCCTGAGCTGTTCCTTTTTTCTCTTCTCCCCCACCAATTTAGATTGCCAAGTACCAGGCCAACTTTTTTTTTAAACAAAGAACAAAAAACTTCACCATTTTTTTTTACTTCCGTTGACAGATGCTTTGTACTGATCAGCACAAGGTCTGCTGTGTTACAAATCTTCACCTTGTTTGTTTTTCCTGCCAGATAGACATGGTGCTCTGTTTTTAATCAGTTTCACTATTACCAGATGGGGATTTCCTATGTGGAAAAATGGGGATGTGTCCAATGGAGCCTCCTCCAGATGAAAGTCTGGTCTGCCTTCTTCCCACAGGACATGCAGCCCCCCAAAATTTATTCTCCGCAGCTGCCAATGCCTGCCTTAGTCTTCGTTTTGTTATGGGCTGGCGATATAGAACTGGATTAGTTAGGCTAGCCATGAGTAGGTAGAAAGTCTTGCTCTTGCCGCCTCTCCAGAAGGGAGCATAGACTGACCCCCCCTGTGTGCTTTACTGCTTTGAACTGTGTGTGGAGGAGGACTGGAGGAGCTGTTCATTGAGAGTGAACATTTACTCCGGCTGCAGGAATTGAACTAATATATTACACGGCCCACTTCAAATGTTTTAAATTGTTTTATTGTATTGTTTTATACTGTTATTTATTAACTTATTTTTAAGATTGCATTCTGTTGGTTGATGTGAGCCACTCAGAGCCCACTTCTGAGAAGGTTGGGATATAAATAGAAATAATAAATAAATAAAAAAGTATATTGGAAGCCTCTGTGCAACTGGTTTTAGTGTTGTGAAATGAATTAGGGGTGTCCAAGTGCCACACAAGCTAGTTCTCACTTTGAAGTAAGAAGGTCCATATGAAGAGCTTTTAAAGATGAGTGAGATTGGGACATACATGAAAGTGAAGGAAACTAGAAGCAGGAGGAAGAGAAAAGGAGATAAGGGAAGGTTCCTTGGGTTGTTTCTGTGGTAGGAAGATAACAAGAAGTGTTGCTAGTGTGGGAAAGTTAACTGGGTTGTCCACATACAGGCAAGTAGAACATAAGATCATATTGGAGATTACATGTGGGATTTTTCTTAATTTGCCATGAAGACATGAGGGAAGTGAAGTGATGGTCTGGTTAAACAGATGAAAGAGATCAGAGAGAACTAAATGAATGGAGGAAAATTGGAGACAGGTAGAAAAAGTGTGAGAAATATCATGCAATTGGACCTGGAAGTGTTTGGTTGTAACAAGAAGAGAAGGTACCAAGTGGGACAGGTTAATAGAACAAGTGGTGGTCAAGGAGGAAGAAATCTGAGGTAAAGCAAAATGGGGCTCACAGACACTTTTGGCAACAAGACAGCAAGTAAGTCTGTGTAAGTGTGATTTTTTCTTCTTAGTATGGCCATCAAAGTCTGTCAACTGCGTTGATAGCCTTATGAGAAGACATGAGACATGAAATGGGGAATGCTAGGTGTGTTTTCAGAGCAGTAATTCCCTGTAGCCCCGTGAACAAGGATTTAACTACTTTTTGACAAGCCTTTATGGACATACATATATACAGGATTTAACTACTGTTGATTTTAAGAAACCTGGCAGTCTATTGGGAAGGTAACAGTCCTTCCCAGTCAAGAGTATTATGGCTTTGGCTGGCAAAACCTCAACATCAAGCTCTTAAAAAGCCTCATGAGGAATAACTTCTTGTATGTGAATAAGACCCTGGCTTGTTACTCTTTTAATAATGTCTGAGTCAGCACAGCTTATTCCCAGGGTAAACTTAAATGTATTTTTGCATTGTAAAATTCATATACTTTCTGAACATTTGTGTACTAACAGTTGCTATAACAATGAAAACATTGGTTGGCAACAAAACAGAGTCTTAATCTAGAATAGGTTAGAAAATAGAGTATGCTTAGGTTGTACACTGCCAGAAGTGGTGTTTCTGACCACTTCCTGAATTTTTTGGAGAGGTGTGGCCTCTTAAAGCAATTGTTTCTAATTCAAGGTTTCACAGTATGATTCAGTACAGGTAACACTTTTAACCCTGACTTTTTCAAATGCTTAGAGTCCAGTTTCTGGTGTATTTAAAGGTTTGTTCTTGTCAATAGAAACCATTTTTGGGGATTCTGTTAAACTGAATGTATGCATGGTGCTTACTTACAGGCGCAGGTTGTTCTACAAGGAAAATCTAGAAGTGTAATTATAAGAGAGCTCCAGCGGACAAATCTCGATGTAAATCTTGCCGTGAACAACTTGCTGAGCCGTGATGATGAAGATGGAGATGATGGTGATGATACGGCTAGTGAATCATATCTTCCAGGAGGTTTGTGTGGGGCAATGCTTTCTCTTCCTTTTAAAATTATTTTTGTGCTCTTCTGTCAATGTGCAACACTGTTAGAGGGTTTACCTTATTATTTTCTGCTGTGCACAATATTGGGGTGTAAAGAATTTCTGTTCTTTTGAAGGTGGCAAATTAGAGAATAGTAGGTAGAACAGAATTAGAACCGGGGTATGTGTATTTATGTAACCTAGAGCTTCTTCAGTCCTAGTAAAACGAAGAGTCAGTGGATTTGTGTGACAAAGTTCTATATTGCCCAGAGACTTGTCATATACATTTGCCAGCATATTTAAACTAGTCAGAGTACTTGGTGTAACTGTTTTATGGCTTTCTGGCGAAGGGCTTCATTGCAAGGAGCTTCTGGTGTCAGAAGCACAAGAGGGAGCTCTGCTAGCCATATACACTTTAAAATGAGTGGTTGTTTCCTTCTCATGTGAAACTTGGGGCTTTGCATAATTGATGTTCCAGTTTGGGGCATGACTTTCTATGCTACTTAAGAACAAAAACAAAGTGTGCCCACACAAAAGCAGGATCTTTGTATCCTGTTTGGTACCTTATACTTTTTTAAAAAAAGCAGGGTTGAGCAACTAGTCTAATATCAAGGGCTGTATTAGGAACATACAAACTGAGAAAATCTGCAATCAAATTGCAAATATATTTTGGCAAACAAAGGGTTAGTGTAAATTATAATAATATGAGCAATAAATTTGCAACAGTTAAGTTTTGTTGATAGGTAGTGACTGGAATAGTGGATCATCAGTCTTTGATATGCCAGGGAATAACTAAGAGGAATACCTCTTAGTTGCATGTGTATACAGTCAGATTTTAAGCTGTGTGCATCCCTTTGGTTTCAGTGATTTAATGCATGTACCAGGAAATGTGTATCGGAGGTGTTCGAACAGCTTTGTGGTGATCCTGGGAATATAATTTTTTGTTGTTGATTGGTGTGGTTTGTTAATTATTAGCCACTGTATCTGAAGTGAGCAGTGACTTACGAAAGCCCATCCCCTGCCACGTATTTTGTTAGTGCTTAAGGTGCTACTGGACTCTTGTTCTTTTGTCCTGCTACAGACACACTAACACAGCTACCCATTTTGATCTAGCCACCTGGAGGCCTTCTTAGGTAAAGGGCAGGATATATATCATGCATCCAGCTTTTCTGCTTTTCTACAATTGTGCCCCATGTTGTCTTCGGTAGGAGTTTCAGTGGTCTATAATTCTATCCATTCTCAAATAACTATGCATAGAGGTTATTATAGCCATATCTAATTCTTAACCCGATCCCTGTGGATAGAAAAACCAAGATAATGGGGCCATATTCAGATAGCCGGTTTCCTTCTGCAAACCGGGGTCACCCTCCGGGATTGCAGAAAAATGTGTATCGTAAAAAACAATGGAGGAGAGTTCCAAAATGTGTTCCGTGCTTGCATAGACAGTGTAAGGGAGCATCCCTGTGGGCTGCTCATGGGTGGAGGAGGCAGAAGCAGGCGTTGCCACTGCCTGAGCCAGGGTGGTTGGCAGGCAGAGGGAGAAGAGTGGAAGCCAGAACCACTGCTACAATAAGCTGGGGGGAGTGGGGGAGGAGCTGGAGTGGCTAGGGTTGCCACTGCCCTCTGCTTCCGTGTGAGCCAGGCAGCTCTTGGTGGCAGTGCTGCAGGTGGACTGGGGGGCCAGTGAGGGAGCAGGAATGCAAAGGCAAGTCCCTCTTTTGTAATCATATAATACCCAATCAAATCTGCTCTTGGAGCAATTTCTTTCTTTCAGGTAAAGGACTCCCCACTGGTTCATGTCCCATTTCCTGTACTTTTTGTCTTTAACTGTATGTTGAACTTGTAACAAGCAAAAGAGGAATAGGAACAAGTCTTTTGTAAATACCCCCCCCCCCCAGCTGGTGCAGTCCTGTGTTTTGGCAAGTGGTTTGTGTGGCTGCTGTAAGCTGATACACACAATTGTTGATGGGGATTGCTGAACAGTCTCCTCAGGAAATGATGGCCCATCGTCAGGCAGACAAGACCTCTCTGCTTCTTCTTACAAGCAACATTTCATGACCTCATTTAAACTCTGGAAAGGACTTGCTACCTTGTGAATTTGTTTATGATTGTAGCTTTATCCTTGTTCTGAAAATTATCTTAGTTGGTTCAAGATTAATTTTAATAAAGTGAAGCAAATAATGGAGATTTGTACTGAGGTGTTCTTGCCATGACGAGACCTGAAAGTTAAATTTGTGTTAGAGAGGTATATGGAATCCTTTCTCATGAATAGATTTAGTAGATGGCTGGCAAGCCTTATTTGGAGATGTATGGTGATGGTTAAGACTGGGTGCATGTTGTGTACAGTGTGAATCTCTGCTACTTTTTAAACCTTGTGTTGCTGTATGTTAGAGTCAGGCATTTGATCAATAAAAAGGTTGGTAGTTGACTGGTCCAGTTTATTTAAAGTAGTAACTTCATTAGAACAATAGAAAAAGTTACTTAATCACCTGATTTGTTATTTAGTGTAGCGGCAAACAGAATAGTCAACTGTTAGTGTAAAACAATGAAATTAACTTTAAACAATGGTAATGAATTAAATCTTAGCATGGGCACTCCTAGGCAGTACACTTTGATACTGATTTCCTGCTTGAAAGTGCCAGCAGTTATACTTGGTGGCTAATAGGAGAACCTTTGATATGCTTCTGATTTTGCTCCTGACTCCTGCAAGTCTCAGGACAGACTGCCTTTGCTAACAAATAAACAAATGAAGCTATGAAGAAAGGAAAAAAGATAACCTGCTACCTCCAGAATGATATTCTTGGCATCATGAAAGCATACAATAGTAATTGACTGATCAGTTGACCAGCACACATCCACCCTGCTTTCTTTCCCT
>NW_015161420.1:316942-399997 GCF_001447785.1 Gekko japonicus
TCCCTAGAGTTTATGATATTGTAATTAGGGCACTAATCTGATTTGCTGTGCCAAAGGCATGAGTTCTGGGAGTTGCTGCAATATAAGGAACTGTGTCAGTGGAGACATTGGGATCTAAATTGTATTTCCTAAATTTGGGGACGACAACAAAATTTCAGCCCAGTGATGCCTTTGGATGAGCAGTATTGGCTTTTGAGTGTGCATATTGTTTGACCTCATGGTGAGTACAGTCATAGCCGCGATGGTATTGTGTGTGGATGGCTTATGACTAACAGTAGCTGTTGTAGGTATTTGGTAACCCTGCTGTTACTGCGCTGTCCCAGGGGCAATGAATCAGTTTTCTTTTCCAGTGCGCTTCATTTTATAGGATATAGTGTAATCCCACTGTTTCAAAGGGCCATTCAAAATCTTTCCCCAGCAGTGTTGGAGAGGACTCAAACTGATTTCATATGGACGGACTTGTTTGAGGCTTTGAAAAACACAGTAGGAAGGTGTCAAGTGGAGATGCTGTCTGAATGTGATTTGTGAATTTTTGTTGTATTTCTACCTAGAGAGTGCAAAAGAAATTACTCTTATGATATATGAATGGGTTGTATTTCATTTTGCCAAATGTAACTAGATTTGAATGAGTTTAGGTACGTATGTGGATTGTACTAGACATAGGATAGTCAGGGGTGTTTGTACAATGTAAGAATGAAGTGTTTTCCTCACTTATTTATACGGCTTCAAAGGGAATCTGTTAGAAGAGTCAGCTCTAATGTACCTAATCCTAGTACTTAAATGTTTCTGGTTATAGAACATGGATAAGTACAAAATTGGCTTTCTTAGGTACATTTTTATGATTTGCACTGCTGTCATCTCTCAAGGTATTTTAAAAAATCATTATAGTTAGATTGCCTTTGTATATTGTCTAAAGGAGTTGGGGAGATGAGTCGTGACTTTCGACATCATCCTACTTGGATGATGTGAAGGTGAGAGGCTGAAAGTTTAAGTTAACTATCTTATTGATCTAGAGATGCAGAATGGGTAAGATCAGAATCAACACAGTGTCCTTGATGATAAGTAACTTTAGAATAATCCCATGAATTATGGATGTGTGGAGCAAAAAAAAAACAACCACTGGTGTTTCTGACTCACTGCATTTAGTATATGTGAAAGAGATTAGACTATTGGGTATCAGCTTTTTCCTTTCCTTGGGCTGGGAGTGCCTCAAAGATGCATTACCTTATAATTTCCTCCCTATCTAGGACAAGTAGAAACAGGACCATGTGTTTTCCAGTGCTTCCCAAGGCCAGTAGGCATTACTGTGGAGATTGTAAGACAGAGCAGAAGTTTGTGTGTGGATGTATGAAAGATAAATAGGGAGGTGAGAGTGCTTTGTGGAGAAGGGGTAAGGCAAGCAAGGAAGGGACAATGGGTTGGACGCAGCAGAACAGGACTTTCTTAGCTTCCCTGTCTCATTGCCGCCTGAAATGCTGCTACTGAGAAACAGCATGATGGGCAGATTAAGAGTCCACAGTTGAAAGGAGTTGGTGGACTTGGTCCCCCTCCCTTCTGTTAGCTGGTTCCGACCCACCGGAAGTTGCCCCCCCCCATTTCGTTCATTCCATGAACCTCTACATCCTGCTTTTAGAAAATAAGTACATGATGTCATCTTATCACTGTGGTTTGGAAAATGATACATCTAAAAACAGTTCTTATATTTAGAATGTGTCATGGTTGTAATTCACAGTTTTGTTCTACAGTAGAGGTTAGAGAATATTTGGTGGTGAGATTCTGACTGATTGCAGTGTATTACTAAGACAGATGCTGAAAGAATGGTGTGAGTCAGTGTTTTTTGAACTAAGATTTCGGTCTTTAGGGAGGTATAAGACACACACTGATGGGGATTGAGGGGAAGAAAAATATTCAGTCAATTTATCATGTCTTAGTGGTAATAAATGCATTTAAAAACAGGGAAAAGTCAGGGGTTCTTAGAACGAGAGCCACAATTTCATTTGGTTTACTTGAAAGGGAGATGTTGGGTTGAAGATTTTTGAGGTGGATTCAATTGTTTTAAACGGGCAGTGTGTAGGAACTAGGAATGGACGTTGGAGTTTAGAAGCCCAGGTGTCTGAGGAAGTACCACTTGTGTATGTTGGAGCTGGAAAAATATCTACTGTGAGGCTTTTGGGGGACTGTATATTATGGAACATATAGTAAATCTTCATACGTTTTGAGAACTTCATAAATTTAAAATACATTTTCTCTTGTACATTTCTACTCTGCCTTAGAAAATAAATTCAGTAGAATGTCACAGGAAATGTGAACACTACCAATAGAGTTTTGTGTTTTAATGCCAGGAACCCAAGTCGAATTAAGATTTCATCCTAAAATGGAGCATTCCAAAATAGGGGGGGGGGCCCTGCTGTGCTAGAGAATGTTCTTGGTATGGCAGATATTAAAAATACAATATCAAAACATTTTTTAGGGGGACATATTTATGAATGCTGCATATATTGGTAAAATTCTATCAAAGACACTTCAGCTCAGGAAACTTGTAATTGTAGAAGGCAAAATGAGAGATAGCATGCTATCTGGAAGAAGAGTTTTTTTTAAAAAAATTACCTGCTGTTTTCTGGAATTTAAATGTATTGAGTCTTGCTCATTTTATATTGCTTAACTGCACACAGCTTTGTCTAATGCCTGGGTTCTTAGGATTAGATTAGTCTCAATGGCTTGAAGAAGCCAAGCAGTTGACTTCGATAACATTGGTTTTGTACATTAGGGCATGGTGCTTGACTGCAAGCGTGAGCAATAGGTACACTTGCATGAATATGGAAATCTGAAGACCAGAACATCAGTTTTTGTTGGTGGATTTGTCTTGTTTGGTGATGGTCTTTTCTAGCTGATATTTCAAGTAGCTGATAATTCACCTGAGATCCTTGTCTCCTCTTATAGAGGATCTTATGTCTCTTCTGGACGCTGACATACATTCTGCTCACCCAAGTGTCATTATTGATGCTGATGCTATGTTTTCAGAAGATATTAGTTACTTTGGTTATCCATCCTTTCGGCGCTCATCACTTTCCAGGCTAAGCTCGTCCCGAGGTAATTTTGCACCTTTTTTTCTTTTGTAAATAAGTAGTATTGCTGTGCAGTACTCTAGTTATAGCACATGCTGGTGAATTTGTCTTAGATTTGTGTGTACATTTCCCCCTATTTTAAGTATAAGTATTAAGTATTTTGTATTATACTATATTTTTTAAAAACTATATTTTGACATAATTACTTAGCTGTATGTTTGAAAGATCTGATAGGTGAAATGTGCATGGGGCTTTACCCATATATATTGCATTTCCCAAAGTCAACTTAACTAGACCTACTTCAGGAGTATTGATCTTTTAAAAAATTCTGACATGAATCATTCTAGAACATAATTGACTTTAGGTTGCTCAGTTATCCATGTCAGAGCTGGTGTACTGGTAGTGGCGCACAGGGCATTTTCTGCCTTCCTGGGTCTGGAGGCATATTTTTATAGTATACTTAAATGTCCTACTTCTGTTCTGTTAGGTAGCATTGAATTCTGTTCCACAGCTCATTATGCACTGCTCTAAGAGTAAACATTTTCTTTGCAAGATAGAAGGTCTAATGATTTTTTTTCAAATATAGATGGGAGAGGTTGGAAATTGAACTGCATTCTGAAAAACCTTGCAGTGCTCCATTTTGAGCCAGATATTCTTATCTGCATTTAGGCTTAGAAATAACCCATTGCAGCTACAGAATATTTTGCATAGCATCAAGGTCTAAGCATAATTTGAAAAAGTATGAAATGTAATATTGGACATGCTATCAGTAGTTTTTTCCTTCATGATTTCTTAAAGATAAGTATTCTACTTGGTAGGTATTCAAAACAATTTACCGATTGTTAATCCAACCCTCTGATGTGAAGTGTGACTCTACCACAGTTAATCTTTCTAAGATATTCAGACATCTAAATGTTTACAGCCGCATCCAGACATCAGAGCAAGCAGTAGTTAAAACTGGGGTTGGGCATGAACACAGCTTGTTGGTGTGTTTGCAAGCTCACCCCTCTCTTTCCCCTTACTCTCAAGTGCAGAGCTTGACTGAAAGCTTCCTGGTTTGATCAAGTGCTGTGTATGAGAGGAGGTGGGAGGAACTATGGGAATATGTGGGCATGGCAACCGGGTGTGTCTGTGCCTGATTACTTTTGAATTTACAGCTTGTCCTGACGTCTGACTGCAGCTGATGTGTATAAAGTAAGCTGTCAGGGGTCAGGATGAGGTTTAGATACATTAAAAAACCACAGCTTTAATTTTGTCTACATGTCAGATTTACCAAATCTAGCTTTATCACGTTGTTCATTTAGTTTGTATAGACAATAGTTATTGCAAAGGTTTAAAATACAGGCCCTGCCAGCATGGTTCATATTTAATACTGAAATGAGAGTTTGGAAGCCGCCTGCGAGCTCATGCATGCTCTCCTTCTGCCCCTCCCTCCAGGCCCAACTTCTTGTGTTACATTACCATTGCCAACTCAGTCATGTTTCCAGTGAATTTTAAGGATTCATTTTAATGTGGGGTTAGTAATGGCGACGTGTAATGCCAAAATTGGTGATTAGAGGAAGATGGTTTTTATGAACGAGAGGGAAGGGGTAAGGGAGATGGCAAGCATAATTCTGTGCTCTGCTTTTAATTTCTAAACTCCAGTTTCAGCATTAGGTCTGAGTGAATCTGAATAGACATGACGCACAATGGGAAAGGAAAAGTTGTCAACAGATGGGGAATTGAACAAGTAGAAACCCAGCCGTAAATTGATTCATTAAGGAAAGGAAGGAGAATGAGCAAAGTTCCAGGGAAAAACAAGGCAGAACTTTAGGGGTGGCGTTTGAAGAAAGAAGAGTATGAAGAGAGGCAGATGGGGAGAAAGAGCAAGGGGGAAAGGCAGGAGAAAAGAGATGGTTTTAAAGGGGGTGTTAACTTAAGCAAAGAATCATAGGGTTTATCTGAATTATGTGCATGTTCAAATACTCAACCTCTGACTTTTCTTAAATACTTCCCTTTTTCCTTTCTAAGGTTATTTCTATGTTAAGATGAAAAATCCTTATTTTCCATGTATATTTGTCTCTTGGATATTTAGCTTGATTACCTGACTTAAAATTTTAATTGTATGAAAGAACTGGAGAGTACTGGCTTTAGACAATTTGTAGGCCAATTGGAGGGAAAGCATTTTGGTAAGGAACGTCTTCCTTCAAAAATCTTTTTAGAACTTGTCTGACTTCAATTTTTTGTTCAGTTAACCAGCTTTAATGTAAGCTTTAGAAATAAATTCCAGTGCCATGTGGTGTTTAAACTAAGGGGTTGGATTAGCAATATTTGTAAGGTGTTCTTTTTTCCTTTTTTAAAATGTGGTTGAACTTTTTCAAGTGGTGGTGGTGGTGGTGACTGGGGAAATTCTGAGACTCTCTAATAAACACTCTTTTTGGGCTACCTTAAATGTCTCTAACAGATATTAATTACCCTGTTAGGTGATTTCTTTTTTGTTTTTCTTTTTGATAAAATCATCCACGATATACTCTTTGCATATGGTACTATATAGTTTTTAAATTGCTTTTTATATCATGCTTTTTTTTAAAAAAAGAAGCAATTTTTAATTCATTTTTGTGCAGTTTTGATCTTCCAAATTTTGAATTTTTATTTCTAGTTTCATTCTTGCATTTCAGATTATTTTGGTTAATATTAAGTACATATGCTTGAAAGGGTGACTACTTTGAATGTTGCATGTCATTTTTCTATGTAGCCTTTTATGAGTAGACTTAACTGCTGTTAGTTGCATCCTGAAGGGTCTTTACTAGAGAGTGGCTTACTTTTATCCCACTGGTGTGACCCAATTGCATACCAGTTCTCCTTCTTCCCTTAGAGAGAGACTCTGAGCTGTTGCGTGAACGTGAATCCGTTTTACGTTTGCGTGAACGAAGGTGGCTTGATGGAGCCTCATTTGACAATGAAAGGGGCTCTACAAGCAAAGAAGGGGAGCCCAACCTAGACAAGAAGAACACACCTGTCCAAAGCCCAGTCTCCTTAGGAGAAGACTTGCAGTGGTGGCCAGATAAGGTATTTGGTTTCTAAAATTTTCACATATAAAGTACTTTACCTGCAAGTGTGCATCTCTGTTTTCTTCCCATGCAAATGCTGCATGTAATTACTAGACTATGCTTATCATGGCATCCGGAGTAGATACTTACTGTTCAGGCCACTTCTTGGTCTAATCTATTGCTGTATTTCATTCCTAAACCTAATTACTTGAAGGTAAGTAGTACTGATTTTAATGGAAGTAGCTCATTGAAGTATGCACAAGCCTCCTGTCTTGGATTGTGGCTTAGCATCCTTCCAGTGTAGGAATCTCTCTTTTTTTTGGACCCTCAGAAAGGTGTTTGTCCCTCTTTTTCCCTCTGTGGATGCGCGGGTTAAAATGCTTTTCTCTTCAGATTGCATCTGTATGCTTCTTTCGTCTGTTTCTTGACCTTTCAGCAGTTCTCTGTTCCCACCAGATCCGTGCTGGTGAAAGTGCTTAGCATTTGTTTCCCTGCCTACTGAGAACTGTGGTTACTTGTTGATATCAAACCAGAATTTATTTATTTATTTATTTTTGATTTGGTGAACAAAAATCACTTTGAGGTTGCTTGTATTTTTCCCTTTGGACATATGTTTCTATGCCTGGCCAAAAGGTCTGTTTTTTTATGATACCCGCCCCACCAATCAAGTCTGTTTGCTCTTATGGCTTTCAACTTTAGTTCCTTTTATGTGGCTTGATTTGTTAGGAGACTGACCAGCAGTTGGTGTAGTACCACTGTGTCTAGATGGAGTTTCGGCTCCTGCCTTTTCCTTTCCTGAGGTACTATGGGAACCATGAGCTCTGGCTTGCTTGCCCTGTGACTTTCCATTGTAGATACAACAAGTGAGAGAATCATGGAAAGGAAAATTAAACGAGTATATACCATGAAGAAATTACTATGAAACTTTTGTGACTATATTATCATATCATTACAAATCCATTACATGTCATATCACATCAAATTTGTATTTGTAAGGTGTTCTTTTTAAGGTTATTTAATTCAATCTTCAGTAAGTCAATCAATATGTTGAGTTCTCAAATAGAATCAAAGTGCTTTCTGCCATTCGAAACGTATACTTAGAAAGTTCGATGAGACTTGGCTGTATATTTTCTCATTTTTGCTCACAAGACTCCACAGCTTAGGGGTAGCATTGCTCCCAAGCATCCGTTTAAAATTCTTGCAAGCACAAAGGTGTATAACACAGAGATCAAAAGTATAATGTGATATGAGATGTAGTGGATTTGTAATGATAATATAGTCACAAAAGTTTCATAGTAATTTCATGTATATATTCTTATTTGCTTTTCCTGTCCTGTTGACTTGGTATCTCTCTTGGGCACATGTCAAGTGAGGTGGATGGCTACAAAGGACAGGGTCTTTTCTGTTTGGCATCTTGCCTCTGGAATGCATGCCTGCCAACCCATTTACCTGGCTCCAGAACTGCTAAATTTGGGGCACCAGACAAAATCTTGTCCTTCTAGGCATTTAGAGTGGTGGTATTAAATTCTTCTTACAGGCGTTTGTAGGCTATTCTGTCACAATGCTGTATGTACTATGACACTTCTGTTGAGTTATACTGCTTTTATTTGGTTATTTGTTGGTTGTGTGTTACTTTTTATGGTTCTGGAACCTGTATTGGGCAATTTTAACTGGAGAGCATGGTATACAAAAGCATTAAATAAGTCCTCATAGAATTGTATACTTCCTCCCTGTTTTGTCATCTGTTGGGTGGCTCAGTCACTTTATTAAAAGATTGAATGAGTTTTGCTAAACCAAGTGTTGTTCTGCTTCAGGGTCATCTGGATAAGTTAAACAAACAAATTTTATTCCAATTTAGTAGCATTGACCAGTTGGCCTGTTTAAAAATCTTCTAAAGTTGTTTCTCTATGTATGAAATCTGGTACTTCTACGTATTTGGTTTTGACAGCATTGCAGCTTTAAACTTCTTGATTACTTCTTATAGGATGGACTGAAATTCAGTAGTATTGGTGCTCTGTATTCTGAGCTTGTGGCAGTGAGCAATAAAGGGGAGCTTTATCAGTGGAAATGGAATGAATCTGAGCCTTACAGAAACACGCAGGTATATATAATTTTGTTCAGTAAAAGTGAAAAATTTTGCTTATGTAAAAGCCCAGTTTGTCTTGGTCATTTTTGCCACGATTTCAGCAAGGGCAACAAGCTGTAAAGACCTCCTGCTTGCTCTGGAAAACGTCTTCCAACCTCACTACTTCTTCACAGCTTGGTAGTTTTGTTTGAAATTGGTGGCAGGGGCTGAGGGAAGGAAGCTGGGAGATCAGTGCCCTCAGTAGCAACACTGCCTGAGAATCCACCACTGGTGGAGAGGGGCAGGGAAGCTTCACTCAGAGACCTGGCAAAGAGATGTGGCTCTTGTCTCTGCAGCTTCGCATCCCTGACCCACCTTGTAGTGATTCCCTGCCATACATGAATTGATCATTCAGTTCTGTGGCAGAAAGTGCACTACTGCTTTTAGGAACAGCATCTAGATGGGGCCCGAGACTGCTTTCCCCACTTAGGACTCTGGAGGGTGGGGGTGGTGGTGCTTGGCCTCCCTCCCCATCATGAATGGTATTTCAGTAGCGAATGGACAAAATATGACCTGCTGCTTCTGTTTCTCAAGAATTCTTCAATACATCATCCACGTGCAATATCTTTGGGATTAACCAATGAGAAGATTGTCCTCCTCTCTGCGAATAGTATCAGAGCAACTGTTGCAACAGAGAATAATAAGGTATGATGCTCTGGGGATAAGGGGATTTGTTCAACTGTCTCGCCATAGGAAAAGACTACAGGTAGGTTTCACAAAATTATTTGTGATGGTTAATTTCCTCATAGCTATAACATTTGTATACAAAAGCAGAAGTGAGATCTGCCAATGAGAATATTATAAGGAGGATTGTGGGAATACTGTGGGCATTAAATGGCATCTATATTAATGGGTGACTGAACACACATGAAGCTGCCTTATACCAGTTCAAAACATCGGTCTGTCATGGTCGGTATTGTCTAGTCAGATTGGCAGTGACTCTCCAGAGTCTCAGGCAGAGGCCTTTTGTATCACCTACTACCTGGTCCTTTTTAACTGGAGGTGCAGATGCCAGGGATTGAACCTGGAACCTTCTGCATTCAAAGCAGGGGCTCTTCCACTGAGCCACCGCCTCTCTCCTGGATTGCCTGTGGAATTTTGTTTTGTCTTTGTGGTGATCCCGAGCGTCTTTGGCCTGTTCAAAATTAGAGGAACTTTCCTACTAAAAACTATAAAATTAAAGTATAAAATAAGGGTGGGATGCTTTGAGGCACCTTGTGTTGGCTCTTTTTTGGTTCTGCTTGTTGCATCTCCTACATATTCCTCACCCCTTACACTTTGAGAAATAGTTTTGATTATGCGATGATCAACATCTTTCGAAATACTGGACGGCTAAGAAGTCTGTTGTTTGTATAAGACACCCTGGTCACAAGAGGCTAAAAGTGTTCTGAAATGTAAAAGTTGATTGCTAAATAAAGACAAGCACTCCAGCCCAGAGCACTCAACATGTTCTCCATTGGGTGTGCATAATTCTCTCCACATGGAAAGGCTTCCTGTTAATTTCAAAGGAGGGACCAGATCCCTACCTACACTGGAATTTTTCCCTTGTGGAAATGAATTGCAAATGTTGAAGAACTTGGTAACCATCTGGGTTATGTCATTCTTCAAAAGAAGAATGCCTGGTGCAGGCCAGTGTATGTAGAATCAGTACTGGAGAGGATTGGAGTAGAATCCAGTTAGAAGTGATTGGATGTGAATGATCTTATGCTTTTTGTCCTCTTAGGTAGCTACCTGGGTAGATGAAACTTTGAGTTCTGTAGCTTCTAAGCTAGAACATACTGCACAGACTTACTCGGAACTGCAGGGAGAAAGGATAGTGTCACTACACTGTTGCGCTCTTTATACCTGTGCTCAGCTGGAGAATAACTTGTATTGGTGGTAAGTGTGTGATATTTCATTGTGGTCTAGATGTGCAGCTGAGATCTTTGAAGACAAGTAGAATAGAACAATGTTTTTCATCAGTGAATATATGTCTCTTAACTTAATGGAATTGGATTTTACATTTCCAGGTACAGTTACCAAAGTTTATTCATGCAGGTTATAAATGCTTTAATGGCAGTACAGTGCTCATCCTTGTGTTTCAGAGGGGGAGAGAAAATATTCACCATGACTGGAGTTCTTAAGTGGATTTTCTATTTACAGTTTGGTCTTACTAATATAAAAGTTCATACATCTTCACAGTAACAAACCTTCATTCCTTTACTACAATATGTAGACATTCCATTGTATAGTTATTTACTTCATACAGTTTCTCATCCCTGCCTTCCCTCTCAGGAGCACATCATTTCTCCCCTCCTCCATTTTATTCTCACAACAGCCTTGTAAGGTAAGTTAGGTGGAGAGTGTGACTGGCCCAAAGTCACCCATGGAGCTTAATGGCAAAGAGAGAACTCCCAGAACAGTATTGTACCACTATACCACACTGGCTGTGTGACAGATGTGATAAACAGAGATAGATGAATGTTTAAAGACTTATCACTAACAGAATTGTCTTATTGGCTAAGTTACAGTTGTGAGTATCGTTGACAGTTGTCTTGTTACAAGTACTTGTATGCCTGGTAAAGATGGCCTTGGATCAGTCCAGACTCCTACAATCATCTGGTTATTTATTTGTTTGTTCAATTTATACCCTGCCTTCCCCACCGAAGCAGGCTCAGAGCAGCTTACACACAGATAAAAACATAAACAAAAATTATAACACTCATAAAACCTTCTAAAAACAATCTAATATTGTAAAGCAACATATGTAATAAATACTTAAAGATGATGGCAACATTCATATTAATGTGTTCTATGGTCTGCCTTGCTCATCAGCTCCTTGATCTTTGTCATATATGTGGCGGGCACAGGCTGTAATTGGTGGAGCCAGAGAAACAGGGCTCTGTATCTATCAGTTGTTGTTGGTGGTGGCTCCTTAATTGAAAGCCTGGTGGAAGAGCTCTATCTTGCAGGCCCTGCGAAATGGATGTTTATCTTTCCCCCATGTTCCTGTGGGGTTTTAACTTATGAAAATATGCTAAGAATCAGGCACGTAATGTGGTGGATCCTACCCCTTTCCTACTAAGCAAAGTTCGAAGTCGTCTTCCAATTTAAGTGGCTCTTCCATTGGAGAAAAGCCACTTAAGTTGGAGGAAGGCTTCTTGTAGGAGGTTGGATCCACTCCATTATAAAATTCGTGTTTAAAAATTAACTCATTGTATCTAAACGAACATGAAAACAGAGTCAAAGCGCTGCTGATTTCCCCAAGAGAATTACTTATTCTCCTGTAGCATTAAACTATTTAAGGGGCTTTCTTTGTTTGACAGCACAAGTTCTACATGAGTTCTGTGCAGTCTCATATATGGAATGTGCTTGCATGAACCATAGTTGGGCCCTGGTATAAATTTCTGGAAGATTAGTTGTGCATCTCTAGGAGTCTTTCTTTAATAATTCTGGGTTTATTACTGTTGTGTCCTCTTCTTTTAGGCTATATCAAATCCTCCCTTTCTTGCGCTATGGTAAGCAGGGCTGTAAGAAGTGCTCTGAATGCAGTAGAAAGATTCCAGAATAACTTCCGTAACTCTTACCTCACTAGCTTGCATGCTGGTCATGCTGTTGAAATGAAGCGATAACCCTGCAAGCTCAGTAGTGCAGGTCCTCAGGTGGAAGAAGGGTTTAAAGCCATGGATGACTCATGTCATCCCATTTATCCTCCATCTACTTCCCTTCATAATCACCATAACATCTTATGTCTCTGATACCTCGTCACATTCTGCTTCTTCAGCACTTTCTTTAGGAGTCCTTGTCCAAATCCTCTGAGGGACAGAGGTCCCCCTCAAGTGGATGGCAAGGCTTTGGAAACAAAGAATCTGGAAGTTGGAAGTTTTTTAGACATTTGAGAATTGGAAGCTAATCTGTAGCTGTAGAGTTTCACAGAGGCCAGTAGGTCTATTTTGAGGAGTCTCACATTGGCACCTCCTCTGCTAGCCTTCATATTAAAAATGTGTGAGATTGTGTCCTTTCTCTGGAACCTTGATCCTCTTGATGTTGATGCTGACTTGATTCCAGAAGAACTGCTTCTTGATGATGACCTGAAGCTCCCTCAGAAGATAAATCCCTTTTCCATAAAGAAGGGGGGGGGGGAGGATGTATGTAGAGAAGACAGGATAAAGATGCGTGAAAGATGGCATAAAGCCACACTAAACTTCTAAATATTCCATATTTGCCAATCTGGATGCAAAGACTGTTTCCCAGACTGTTTCCAAGCTTCCCTTGTTGGTCTTTGCAGATCAGTTCAAGGATCTTTGGCAGAAACCTCTTTCTGTCAGCTTGAGAATCCTTATCAGATGTTACCCACTAATGCTAAATAATCTTCCATTACCATATCATGGTAATGTGGATGCAGCACAAATCAAAATAGTCTCTACCTGGCCGTTGTCATCTTTTCAAGAGGGTGTTGTGAGCAGAAAGGGTTAATCTTCTGCAACAGTGACAGGGTAGCAAATGATCCATCCCTTGTTTTTCTTCCTGAAAAACTGATGTTTTGCTCAAGAAAGCTTTCACAGAAGTACAGGTTTTTCAGATTGGTTAACTCATAGCTCAGCAGTTTGCCATGATGTTCACTGGTGCTTTGTAGACCTTTTGAGGGGAAAGAACGTTAAGGGTATTGATGCTTTCAAAGGCTAAAACAAGATGTCAGATTTGTGGGTCTCGCTGGTTCCTCTCCCCATTAAGGACCCGAGTCTTCCTCTTATTATTGTCTATGCCACCTTCAAGATTCTTCCACACCATTCTTGAACCCCAGAAATACCAGTTATCTTCCATGTCTCCAGTTGCCATGTGTAAATTTCAACTCCGGGTGTTGTGTGCATTCATATATTTTGGAACTCATGCCTTTGATATCCTGGCCTATTCAGGTGTTGGAACTGACTTACCTTTTGCGTGGACAGGTGGACATTTGCAGAAATGCTAAATTTGCAGACATGAATATTCACAGTGTCTTCCTTTTTCTGTTTTTGTTTTCTTTTTTTCACCTTTTGTCTTGAAATTACTGACATTTCAACATACACAATTTGGGCATTCTTTCTATTTCACTGGTATTGGATTACACTAGATTGGTGGGTCTGCTTGATTGCAGAACACAGGTGCAGAATTTTGCTTCATCTCTAAATTGCTTAAGATGGGTAAGGGGAGAGGGTTCCCGTCCCTCATATGTTCCAGACATTACATATGGCCTGTATAGCTGCTTTACCTTATGTATGTATATGCACAGAGTACCCATTAAGAGAAGAGCAGTTACAGATGAGCAAATATTTTCTTAAATTCTTATTTTTAAGAAGTTTTTATTGAATCTTAGATTTTAAGCTTTTGTTAGTGGTAATTCTCTTTAGAGCTCTTTAGGAACCTGTGAAAAATTCATTGACTTTGTTTTTAATTCTTTAGTACTCTTACAGTGTGTAACTTGATATTCAAAGCAATACTAAGTACATTAAAACAATATTCCCCTTCTCCAACAGGGGTGTAGTTCCTTTCAGTCAAAGGAAGAAGATGCTAGAAAAGGCCAGAGCCAAAAACAAAAAGCCCAAGTCTAGCGCTGGCATCTCCTCAATGCCAAATATTACTGTTGGTACTCAGGTAAGCAGAAGCATGCTGTAATATATATTTAAAATGGTTTTGAGGAATGACCTGCATAAAACAAGCTGATCTTCCTTGCTGTAACAATGTTTTATGATGTAACAAGGGGTCCACATGTATGCAGGCATAGTGTCTAAAGTGGGTTCTCCCGTTTGAACTGGCATCGATGAACTAATTACCCACACTCTACATTGTGTTTTGTCTTAGCTAGAATCTTGCTGTTTTTTTAAATTGTATTTTTCCATGTTACATTGTATTTTTCCATGTTACAATCAAGCACATCCCTATTCCCACACATATTGTATTCTCTACCCTCCCTCCTCCTTCCTCAAAGTTTATAATTGTTTCTGTGTCTTCGGCAATAGTCCTTTATATAGATCCTCCTCCTTCTGTCCTTCTTGCTTCCTCTGTTTCCTCCCGTCCTTCATACTTTTCTTCTTCCTTTTTCTCTTTAAATTCGTAGCCGAAGATTATTCCTGTTCTGTAATCAGAGGTAGGGAGTTTTAGTATAACTTGGATGGTTATTTTTCTCACATATTGTTCTTCTGCCTTTTCTTATTTCCTATCCCCCCCCCCTCAACTATTTATCCTTTCTAGCCAGGGGCACAAACTTAAGAGCTTCCACTGAACATCCGACCTTTGACTTTCCATGACCCATTTTAAATACAAATGCCACTTTTTCTTAATCTTCCCTATTTTTGCTTCCCATTGTTCTTCTTGGTTAGTAATAGTTATTATGTCTGATTGAATGTATTCAAATAAATAATTCTGCCACTTTACTACTGTCCATTTGGTTTTATCTTTCCATCCAAATGCTATTACGGCTTTCCCAGCTAACACCATTGCTTTAAATAAGTCCTGTCCTCCTTTTCCAATGCCTTGATTGCCTAAAGTGCTGCTTAGCATCAGTTTCAAGTCTATCTTCGGCCTTATTGTAAAGAACTTATAAAGCTGCTTTGTCACTTTCTCCCAGAAACTCTGAACTTCTCTACACAATAAGGGTTCTTATTTGATCCTTATCAATCACCATTTTCCTATATATTCTACCTGCTAATCCTCTTTTTGCATTTGTCATTGATCTTAACAGCTCCTCTATTGGCTCTCCCATCGCCAAAGTTTTGTTTTCAATCATCTTTTTAAGTCTGTTATATAAACCTGTGATCTTCAACCAGTGCTTCCTTCCTATTTCCTCATGTAGTGTTGGTAATGATTTAATTGTCTGCCCGCATATTATATCTCGTAGCCTAGTATACCCTTTCTGTTTAAGTAATAACCACCATTTCTCATCCTCTTCCTCTTCATCTAAAGCCTCTAACGGAGCGTACCTCGATATTCCTTTTAGCCATTTCCTCTGCCATTTCCTCCAAATCATTAATGCTGTTCTTCTTGGTCCCCTTTCTAATTTTTCATATTTAAATTTATCTCCTGTAAATACTCCAAATCTTCCCACCCCTTTATTTGCTTCGTTCTCGACTCTAATCCATTTTTGTTCACCTTCCTCGCCTGTTTCCATTAATGCTTTTATCTGGAATGCCTCGTAATAATTCCCCAGTTCTGGGAGACCCCATCCCATATCTGAAACCTTAGCATAAATGAAATGCCTGGAAACCCTGTTTTTTTTTACTACCGAAAACCCACTCTTTTATTTTCGCATTCCAACTGTTAAGCTAGAATCTTGCTGTTGTATAGATAGGCTTCCATACTTGCTGGTACTGCTGCAGGAAATCTGTGCAGCTGCTATTTGCTGTACCTTCTTGGCATCTCTGCCCTAGCTTTGTATCCATATTTTATTGGTCTACTAAGATAACACCTATATCTAATTCCCACGATGGTCCCACCAAAAATCTGAAAGCTAAAAATAAACAGTGGGTTGTGTTGGATGTAAAAGGATACCTCCAAGATTACCGATTATCACAGCAGACTCTCCCCCAAACGATGCTAATTAAGATCTTGCATGACTGTGTTGTGAGATGGTCACCACTGTTCTGTGGATGCTAAACAACTCCAGACAACTTTACCAAGATCCCCTGCCTTGGATGCAGTGTACTGTAGAATTTATAGCTTTGCCATCAAGGGTTTAATTTGTTCATATACGTGTAAGATGTAGTCCAGTGAGATCTCATGAATGCCAGGAGGGGACTACTGGGAAAGTGAAAGCCAGGGGTGGAGAGAGAAGTGGCATGTATAGATCAGAGGGAGAGAAGCAGAAAGGGAATGGTGAGAAGAAAAAAGGGCTCTGTGAGGGAAAGGGGGGTGGAGTAGAAAATAGAACAGTGGGGGAAGGGCTAATCTAGGGTAAGGAAGGGAGAAGCAGACATTGCAAGGGGAAAGGACCAGTGGGTTGGGGTGGAATTTCCCTTCCTTTGTAAGTTCTTGTAGGTCCACTGTTGTACTGATACCAGTGTGCCACTACTGAAGAACTGGCATAAAATGAATTACTCAGTATTTCCTCCAAGGTCTATTTTGGTGCTTCACTTTAATGTAAATAGTTGATCACTAGCCTTGTTTTGATTGCAGGTGTGTTTGAGAAATAACCCTCTCTATCATGCTGGAGCAGTTGCTTTTTCAATCAGTGCTGGAATTCCTAAAGTTGGAGTCTTAATGGAATCTGTGTGGAACATGAATGATAGCTGCAGGTTTCAGCTCCGGTCACCAGAGAGTTTGAAAAACATGGAGAAAGCTAGTAAAACTACCGAGGCAAAGTAAGTAGGCTAAAATGTGCAATAAACATTTAAAAAATGTAATAGATCAGTGCCATTCAAAGCACCTTTTTGCCAAATTGTCAGCATTGTCTTTTGGCTCCTAAACCTAATTCCTCTTGGGTGCTCTAGGGGGCCTTTAAATGTTAGTTAGAAATATGTGTCTCAAGTTATTTAGGAAAGAATTTGAATGTATATTATTTGGATTAGGTCTTGTTTGAAAAAAAATGCATCCTCTTCAGATCGTATTAAAAAGCACACACTGATTTTGTATTTTGGCTTCATGGATTGTGATTAAAAATAGGGTACTTAGTCTAAAAAAGAACTTCCAGATCTTCTATATATCACGTCTGTGTAGCAAAGCTTTGTATTCACTTTAAAAAAACACTCAGAAAAGTTAGCAGCTCTGTCCAAAGCATTGGCTAGGCTTCATGGAGAGAGTAAATTATATATTTTTTTAAATCTTAGACCTGAAAGCAAGCAGGAACCAGTGAAAACTGAAATGGGCCCACCACCTTCTCCAGCATCTACCTGTAGTGATGCCTCTTCGATTGCAAGCAGCGCATCTATGCCATATAGTAAGTTGTACAGAGAAGATGAGTGTAGATTGTGGTTTTCTGTTCAAAGCCATAGAGGTGCTAAGTCTACCAGTTATACTGATATATTTATAGTTGCTTTGTTAACTGTGAACACCCAAGCTTACTGTATATAAGGACTAGTATTTGATCGACTACTTGGCTGATAGTTTGGAAAACAAAACTTTAGAGAAGTGTATCTTTTTTTTAAAAAAAACACGGTTTCATTTCCACAGTTGGTTGATAATGGATGTTTGTGTTCTTATGTAGAACTGTTACTTTACTTATTATGTTAATGTTAACAATATTTAGTGTTAGTAGATGGTTGTTTTCAGTGGGCTGAAAGTTATCTCTCCTTATATATAATTGAATAGTGGGTGCCAAAGTTCTAATTCTAAAATGCACTCCCTTAGTGTATGGCTGATGGCACTGCTCCTCAGCATATATCGCCACCAATCAGAAGCCAAAGCCCGGGTCCCGCCCACACCACAACTGCTGCGACAACCTGGTCTTTTGCATATGGAAGCTGATTGGACTTCAGTCCATTCCACACCTCAAACTCCCCCCCCCCGCAAGGCAGTTGGAATTTTCAGTTGCATAACATACCTCATAGGGGAGAGGAGAATGGGTAACAATGGTTACCACTCTCCAGGTGAGGGCTACAGATAACTCAAACATACAAATGCTCTTCAGGTAGCAGATATCAGTCCCTCTGGAGAAAACAGTGGACTCTGTCATTAAACCCTGCTGAGGTCGCCACAGGAAACTGACACTGTTTGCCCAAAGCCAGAGCACTCTCCCAGAGCCTCTTTCTAGATCCCGTTGTATTTATTTCCGCAACGGGCATTATTTCTAGTTGGTACTAATTGAGAAACTGACCTACAATAGAAAGTATGTGCGTTTTATATAAATAGGCATTTGATGGGGACATCATCAAAGCGGAGTGATAACTTGTATTTCTTTCTCGTCTAAGAACGACGACGGTCTACGCCTGCTCCAAAAGAGGAGGAGAAAGTGAATGAAGAACAGTGGTCTCTTAGGGAAGTAGTATTTGTAGAAGATGTGAAGAATGTTCCTGTTGGCAAGGTTTGTATAAAACAGAGCTGCTTTCAGTCTCCTTTTAATTGTTATGGTACCAGTCCCCCTCCCCAGCAAGTGCTGCTGTTTTACAAGTGCAGTCATAGTTGTTTGACTGCCTCCCAGTGAACTACTTTCACCAGTGCAAATGGAATTCTGTGCTGAGGTATGGCTTGATCCTTCCTTACATGCTTCCTGTGCATTACCAGGAGTAAGTGGTTATTTCAGGGTAATATAAAATAAAATGATAGGCACATGGAAAATAAGAGAATATGACAGCTGCCTTAAAAGCCAGAAGTGTTACTAAATCATGTCATCAAGTTTTAATGTTTCTGAGTGCTTAAAATTCTAAGTGTACTCCTAAAGCCTAGCATCTATGCATGTTTTTTTAGCTTTGCCATCAAGGGTTTAATTTGTTCTTATACATGTAATATGCTTTCTTTATAGGTACTGAAAGTAGATGGTGCTTATGTTGCTGTAAAATTTCCAGGGGCATCCACTAGTGCGAACTGTACAAACAGCTCTGCTTCAGATCCTGATCCATCTTCTCTTCTTCAAGATTGCCGATTGCTCAGAATAGATGAACTCCAGGTATGTATGATAATATCAAGACATGGCAGGTTTAAAATGTTAGTAACCCTTTGATGAGAGCACAGCTTAGAATATCACGTGTGATTCTTTTATCTGAAATACGCTTTTATTTGATGCTGGGATTGGAGAAGGTGCAAAATTGGATTGCTTACATGTTCAAGGGGTTAGAACTTCCATATAGGAGAATAGTCTATAGAGGTTGTAGTTAGAGAGAAGATGGCTAATGGGAGATGTGAGGAAGATCCAGATAAAAGGAATGATGGTATGAATAGAACTGTGACCCCCCACATAATATTAAGCCTGGGGCTGTTCGTGAAACTAATTAACAGAAGGAAGAGGGTGGGCAAAAGAAAATATTTCACAGTCAACACATAAAGTAATTTAAATTAATTGTGCTAGGTTGTGGTGATGACCTCTTCTTTGGTGATATCAAAAGGGTTAAACAAATTAATGGAGAATCACTTGGGTCTGTGGTTGTTGGCCATGAGAGTCAAATAGAAACTCTATGTTCAGGGGCAGCCATGCCCCTAATTATTACATGCTTGGGAAAGGGGAGAGAGAGAGGCTTTGCCATCTTGCTCCTCTTGGTAGACTGCCAGAGGATTAGACCAATTCCTTGAACTGAAACCTCCTTTTGTTATCAGGTGGTAAAAACGGGTGGGACTCCAAAAGTTCCAGATTGTTTCCAAAGGACTCCTAAAAAGTTGTGTATTCCTGAGAAAACAGAAATTCTAGCAGTGAATGTAGACTCAAAAGGTGAGTGTCTTTTTAACTCCTCAGCTCCTTTCTTTAGACTAGAAACTTGCTAATCCTATCAGCAAAAATGGGCAAATTTGCAAACATGGTTTATTTCATTGAAAAATATTTCCTAGCCATTAGTTTGAAATATATTCTTAGGGAATAACATCTGTTGGTCTTTCTACACACTTGCAGGAGTACATGCTGTCCTGAAGACTGGGAACTGGGTTAGGTATTGCATCTTTGATCTTGCAACTGGAAAAGCAGAACAAGAAAACAATTTTCCCACTAGTAGTATTGCTTTCCTTGGGCAGAATGAGAAGAATGTTGCAATTTTCACTGCTGGCCAGGTTTGTTTTTTTTAATTTCATGCATTATCTAAAATTACCATTTTAGTGGCATTTAATGGTAATAAAATAACCAAGTAAGGATATAGTCAAGTGTAGCGCAACACTGTGGAGTGGTGCAGCTTTTCCTTATGGCCAGACTGGCAGAAGTGAGCACTGAAGACAAGCAGAGCATGCAGGGAAAAGCCCCAGTAAGCACAGTAGTCCCTGCTGGTGCCTATTCGCCTTAAAAATAGGCAGGCTAATCAGAAAGGAATAGTTTATTTATTTATTTATTTATTTATTTATTTATTTATTATTAAATTTATACCCCTCCCTTTCCCATAGGGCTCAGGGCGGCTTACAAGGCAAGAAAAAGCTTGCTAATAAAACATCAAAACTCTAATACAGTTAAAAACAACATATACAATTTAAAACCATTTAAACATTAAGGTGCTCAGTAACCACATTCATTCCAGAATCTCAGAGACTCAGAGAGGCCGACCACAACCCTAACACAGCCCAAACATTCCCAGTAGGCATTGATAATAGATGTTAACAATGATTTTACCCGGCCTCCTAAGCCCTAACCCCCCCCCCCAGTTCCTCTAGGCTTGGGTTTTCCCCTCACTTGCCACTACCATCCTCTTACTCTATTAAGACTCCAGGTATGGCCAAAGAGCCAAGGAGGTCCTCTGGGGAGGAGAATGTAAACACCTTAGCTTTTCCCACAGGGCAGGGTCCCAACAAATAGGGAATTCAGCGGCTGTTGATTCTGAAGTAGTTCCTGCTGTGCCTGACCTCTGGGCCTCTGTACTTCATTTTTTTTAAAAAAAAATTTAATAAGTTTATTCATGAATATACAAATACAAATACAAATATTTACCATACGAAACACAAGGTTGCAGAATACATTGAAAGAAGAAACGCGGCAACTGTAACTAGCATAAACGAAGAGATGTGTTGTCTTAGACATATCTTAAACATTACATCAAGTAGTACCGTAATGCGGACTATAGAAATAACAATGCACACTCAGTTAGAAATAATCAAGGTAGCAACAGAATAGTTTAGTAATGTCAATGTCAGAGAAATCTACTGCACCCAAGACCTTTTGAATGAATGGAGACCACTTCTTAGTAAAAAGGAGTTTACGGCGTTCTATATTGGGGAGGTCCAGTTCTACCATAATTTTCTCGAAAACAAAATATTCCCAAGATTTATTATACCACTCGGATATGGTGGGGGATGTTGCGGATTTCCATTTAGAAGCCAGAATCGTCTTAGCTGCAGATAAGAGAGTAATAGAGAGATCCTGAAGATGTTTAGGAGTAGAAGTGGTTTCCCACAGATTCAGTAGAACGACAGCAGGCAAAAAAGGAATTTGCAATGTTGTAATATTATTTATTTCGTTGATAATTTTAATCCAAAATTGTCTTGAAATTGGACAAGACCACCATAGGTGAAAGTAAGTTCCGACATTCCCACATCCCTTCCAACATAAGGGGGAAAATGATTTGGAAATAGCCTCTGTACTTCATGAGCTGGATGGAGCAGGTGGTGGTGCAGCAGGTTTCCAATGCAGTGCCAAAGGCTACAGTGAACTAATTAGGGGCCCAATCCTTTGGTGCCAAGCCATGATTGAAATCCCTTTTGTAAGGAGTCCTATAGGACTTCAAAGAAGCACAAAGGGGAGGCCTTGGTATGGGGCAGATCTGTGCAAAAGAAACATAGGCAAGATCACAGATCAACTTACTCCTTCCCCTGTTGTAGTCCGAGTTTGCCCAGCGTACACCTCTAGCTGCCTTGAGCAATGAGGAAAGGTGAGCTATAAATGCTTTGATGATTAACCTTCTCATAATCCCAGAGCCTCAACTGAAAGGATGCATTCTCATAAATGAAAGGCTTCCCGCAGGAAACACAGAGTAGAGGGTTGCTGCTCAGGGGACGAGGGGGATGCTCTGTCCTCTTCTGCCTCCCTGGAGCAATCAGAGAAGGCTCTGGGCTCTCATAAGGAGGAGGTAGTTCTTGCCAGAGTAGGTGGTACAAACTGAACCTCATTTAGATCATCTCCCCACTGGAAACCTTCCCTGGACTCCTCTCAAAGGCCATGTGCACCCTGGTTTTCAGCTGGCAAGGGGGCAGGGCCACAGTTTCACTGTACCAAGGAGGATTCCACCAGAGTCTTTCAGCGTCTCGAACTATTCCCGATGATTTCAACTGAATTGTCATGCAGGAGTGCTCCTAGGGGTGCCTGTATTGATGGTTATATGATTTATTCTTTTTTTCATCCAGAGCAGGTTGTCTAACTGCCTTGGCTTTTATCAACCCTTTCAAAAAAGTTGTGGGTGGGCTGTATTGCCTCCTCCTGGAGAGGTGCCCCTGTATTGCCACCCCCACCCTGGATAGTTTGTACTGTATCTTTATTTTGAAATAAAGAACTGTGTTGAAGATTGGGGAGAGAAACTTTATGCAAATTTATTTACGCAATTTATTTTGCAGATAGTATAGCAGAAATTGATGTGTTATGCTGTAACCACATGTGTAAGACCTGATACGAATGCGTAAAGTAACCCCAAAATTGATGTATCAAAACGTACTTTTTATGTAGGAGTCTCCAAGCATTCTTAGAGATGGAAATGGCACTATATATCCAATGGCAAAAGATTGCATGGGCGGAATAAGGGATCCTGATTGGCTAGATCTTCCTCCTATTAGCAGTCTGGGAATGGGAGTTCATTCCTTAACAAATCTTCCTGCCAATTCAACCATTAAAAAGAAAGCTGCGATCATCATAATGGCTGTTGAGGTAATTCATATTATGACCTAATTCATATTATGACCTAATTAATTACTATTTAGAGACACTGTTCTGCTCTTTTTGACAATTCTCATCTTTTAATTATAGTCTGCTTTTAAACAATTGGTCCTCAATTGAATAAATTCAGGTGGGTGAGTGGTATAGTTTGTGCTGGATTAGAAGGGTGTCTGGCTGGGGTTACAGTTGCTATTGTCTGATGATTTGGTTCGAGTTATTCCTTTCTGATATGAAAACTGATGTTTTCTGTTTTGGCCAAAAGTTTTATAGAAAGCATAGCCATGTACCAGACAATATGATCAGTGCAATCCTAAACAGAATTCCACGCTTCTAAATCCATTGACTGCAATGGGTTTAGAAGGGTGATAATTTGTTTAGGATTGAATGGCATGTATGTTTTCTGTAAGGTTGATTGTGATCTTTCAATAAGCTGGTCTTACCCTTCCATTTTGAAATGGGCCATGGCTAAAATGCAGGCTCTGACAGGTGTAGTCTTCTGTGCAAGCAGACCTGTGCATTTATCCTTCCACTTTGCTTTTCTGGGACAGAAGGCGCTTGTACGCAGTGTTTTTTGGCATTCTGATTTCCTTTTAAATAGTAACTTCCCACAAAATTATTTGCTTTTTAAAAAGGGCAATGTCGCATTTAGCATTAAAATGCATTTTACACTAGGCAACTGATCCTAAGCACATAATAGTACATCATAACAGAGAGTATGAATTTCAGAACAGTATGGCTGGGGTAAAATTTGCATGTTCCCAAGTTGATTTCTTGACCACTTGTGGCTGAAGTCTCCCTGGTATAGTTTGTCCTATTTAAATCAATTGTAAAATGCTTTATGGTCATAGTTTGCTACTTCATGTACTGTGCCCTTCTTCATGAAGTTTGGAGTTGTGAATTTGAACCAGAGCATGCTGCAGCTTAGAAGTAAGCTAGCACTCATTTGCTTTCATTCATTTCATTTTTCTGTGTACAGAAGCAAACTTTAATGCAGCACATTCTCCGGTGTGACTATGAGGCCTGCAGACAGTACTTGATGAACTTTGAGCAAGTTGTTGTCATGGATCAGAATCCCCAAGCTCTGCAGACATTCCTTGGCCACAGATGTGATGGAAACCGCAATATTCTGCATGCGTGTGTATCTGTCTGCTTTCCAACCAGTAATAAAGAAACGAAAGAGGAAGAGGGTGAGTTTAAGAACGTGATGGAAATAAGTTTTGGCTGGCAGCGAGATACCCAGCTAGATGCATTATTCAGAACTTCCCATTCATAAGAACTCATCATTTGAAAATCCAGGCTTTGTACAGTGTTTTCATACACAGTGGGACTCTAACATTTGCTTTTCAGCTGCAGTCCCCCCGCTGTACCACTGCTTCTGTAGGCTGTGGGACCTCTAGTACACTTGATGTAGAATAAAAAACAGCTGAAAGGGAATCACCTGTGTTTAGCTTCCAGCCACAGATCTCTCCTCTAATGTATGCTAGTGTAAATCAGGAACAGACACCACAAAAGCATTAAGGTGAAAACAGTTATATCAGGTGCAGAATTACGGTTAGAAAGTTGAACCTGCCACCTCCCCTCAAGGAAGAAAAAAATGGAGGAATCCTGCCCACAGATGGCCACCATGGTGGCTTTTGCTAGTAATGCTTCATGAACTAGCAAAAGGCCTGAAATTTCTAAAAATGAAGAGGGATTGTCTGCCGAACTGCTTGTAATACAAAAGTAATATAGTGCATTTACATGGGTGGAACAGCAAAATCCATTTTGAGTCGCAGAAGGCCGAAGAAATTTTCTAATGTCCAAAACATGCTTTATATAGTATTTACGAACCTTTTAATATGGCATCTTGCAGATGAATGATTCATTTGAATAGTTAGAAACTTATTACCATATATTATATGCTGGCCCAACTGGATGCAGGAAGCATTCGGTTTTGCCTTTCTTTGCTTTGTATTGAAATTGTCCTAACCTGATAAATTTTGTGATTGAATGATTTTTTTTCCTTATTTGAATTTGAAAAGTAAAGACTTTGAAGAAGCCTAACATTTAGTTGGGTGTTTTGGATATAAAAGAAATGGATGTCAAGTTTTTTCTTTATGCTTCAGAAGCAGAGCGCTCAGAAAGGAATACGTTTGCTGAAAGATTATCTGCAGTTGAGGCTATTGCAAATGCTATTTCAGTGGTGTCGAGTAATGGACCGGGAAACCGTGCAGGATCCTCAAGCAGCAGAAGGTAAGCAAGTGATAATGTATTCTCTTTCTTGTTCCTCCTGGTCTAGCACTTCTCATTCACGTATTGGATTTATGGACTTGGTGCCATCTGCAATTTTTGGCATTCAAGTTTTAGATAATGTACATAACGCTTAAAAATGTGTGTGTGTATAAAAATGCAAGCATGTGTCACTGGGATATATGTGGTTCATCGTCGTGACTTCTGTGCAGGGACACATGGGACTGCAGGATTGCAGGCATGCTGCGGAGAAGCTTTTAAAAACGTTTCTAGGCTCTAGGAGTGTTCCCTCTCCCCTCTGTCTGCAGAGATCCTTTTCCCTCCCAAAGGGTCATGTGACAGAGGCAGGTCAAGCACTCCTCCCTCAGTTCTCTTCTTGCCGTGCTTCCAGTACAGCTGCTTCATGGGGCCTCAAAGATGAGTTCCAGTGAGGCCTTCCACAAGAACTTCAAAAATTGTTACCTACAAAATCGGATGACTCTTTTAAAAAAGAGTGACAATTGTGGAGCAAAGATAGCCCAGAATGACAGTCATAAAGTGTGTCTTCTGTGTTTGGGAGAGGGACACAGCACGGCTACCTGTTCAGCATGCTGTCAACTTAACCCGAAAGCCAAAGAGGACAGAGTGGCAAGATTAAAAGCTGCTTTATGGGAGAAAGCCCTGGGTGCCCCAGACCTCTGTGGTGAAAAATAGCTTCAACATGATAAGGGAGTGAGGGCCCATTTGGTGACTTTGACACCAACACCCTCAATGTCGGAGGTGCAAGACCAACCTCCTGTTGTCAGATCAGCTTTGGAACTCCCTCCGAATTAAAGCTAAGACAAAGGCATTGATGTGGTTCAGTCTCACTTCAAGATTAACCGTCTCAGTCCCCAGTCCTCCCGGAATTGACAATCCTCCCTGGAATTGACAAGCTGACTCCCCTTGGAGTCAAACGTCCACATCGATGATTTTAGAAGACTCCCCAGATAAACTGAATGCAAGTTTGAGGTTTGCCCTAGACACAATCCAGTCCCTGGGTTCTCTGGTAAATTGGAAGAAGTCCCACCTGACTCCTGTCCAGTCTACTGACTTTTATCAGGGCATCTCTAAATGTGATAGAAGAAAAGGCATACTTGCTCCTTCTAAAGGCCAAAACTATGATAGCCCTTGTACGGAAATGTTGTGGGTCAGTCAGGAGGAGAGGACTAGCTGTGAATCATCAGAACCTGGCAAGCAAGAAGATGAACTGCAGGCTTGTCAGAATTCACAGCTGACAGCTGATACAGAGCCAGCAGCACCTTCCAGCCCTCTTCCAACAGATGAAACCCAGCCTTCCAGTTTTACCCACACCTTTTGAGCGCTGGAGATGAGGGCTTAGAATGGAGCTTCAGAAGCGAAGACAAAGTGTACGTCTCCTGGCCTGTTGCCCCCTGCTTGCTGATGATGAGTAGCTGCAGGGTTACTCCCATGCAGTTGGCTGCAAGTATGACCTTCGAGCTGATGCCTGTAAAAGCCAGTCAAGGGAGACTGCTCGATGTGGAAGAAACAAGTCATCACCCAGTGAACTCTGCGACCACAGCTCAAGACCCTGCTTTGCCACAGTGACCTTCAGACCAGCTTTGGACTTGGATCTCAGGCCTGCTTTCTCTTGTTTATGACCTTGGACTGAACAACTCTGTCTTGCCTGACTTCCGGAACCCTGACTTTGGACTGACATTGATGCTGATTCTGGACTCTGGCTGCAACTGCACCCAGCCCCTGACAGGAGTTTACTTTGCTCTGACAAGGTCCTCAGGTCTGCACAGTAAACTATATGGGCCTTTGCTGCTTTGGGCTTGGTGTAGCTTACAAAGGGAGACTGGTCAGTACAGAATCTTCTTCCTAAGAGGGGGATTGGTCTATGGCTCTCTGAAAGAAGCCATTGCATAATACTCTTGAAGGAACTTACCCTGGATTCTTTACATCCAAGTAATTTACAGGAAGTTCTTTACCTTTAAGGAGAAGGCAATGGCTCAAATACAGGTTCTTCCTTTTGCGTTGAAGTAGCTTGTATGTCCAAAGAGCACTACCATCAGCCTTAGAAGCTGTTTCCCCTACCAGACTCTCTCTTAAATTTCATTAAGTCTCAGGTGTACTTAAAGATGAATGGTTTTTTTAGGTTTTTTTAAAAAGATGAATGTTACTTGAGGTTAAATTGCAGTTTCTTTGTACTCTGTTAATCTTCAGAAATACGGATGAAAAGTTAATTTGGTCTGTAGGCATAACTGCTGTGTAAAGTATGCTCTCTTGAAGGAAGTGCAACATGAATTTTAGGATTTCCTCTCTTTCTCTTAGTTTGAGGCTGAGAGAAATGATGAGAAGATCCTTGCGAGCAGCAGGTTTGGGCCGACATGAAGCTGGGGCTTCATCTAGTGATCATCAAGATCCAGTTTCCCCTCCAATAGCTCCTCCCAGCTGGGTTCCAGATCCTCCTGCAATGGACCCAGGTAAGGTTATGTGGGCGTGTTGAAATAGGTATGAAAAGTATGTTTCTGACGAACTTGCACCGGAAATTCATGGGTGTTTATAAGAACTGTGTAAACCACCAGCGGTGCCCCTGACCTGGATAGTGCAGGCTAGCCTGATCTTGGAAGCTAAGCAGGGTCGACCCTGGTCAGTATTTGAATGAGAATCTGCCCAGATAGTCCAGGGTCGCTACGCAGAGGCAAGCAATGGCAAACCACCTCTGCACATCTCTTGCCTTGAAAACTCTGAGGGATTGCCATACGTCAGCTGTGTCTTGACAGCAAAAAATAAAAAAAGCAGTGGTATTCATTCTGCAATTCACGGAGAACCACGTATGCAAGTAGCATAAACTAAAAAGGCTGCAGGACTGTGATATGATGCCATCCCAAATACACACATACAGTAATAGACTATTAATGATAGATATATAGCTGTAACCTTTTAAGTTACCAGGTTACTTCTGAGAATGTAAGGTTCTCTTCCTCCAGTACTGTTGAACCTGGAGTATCTGGAGTAAGCAGAAAGAATCCTCTCTGTCTTCTTGTGTTCTTCTCTGCGTGAGGCACAGCAGCTCAGGCAAAAGAGTGTGATTCCCAAGGTGTCCTTGGTAGAGCAAGCTGGTCATAGAGAAAGAAGCGTAAAACCACCAACATCCCACTGTGACCAGCTTTTCCTGGGTGGCTGCCACGGTGGTAGTTTTACTTGCTCTTCCCCGTGGCCAGCTTGCTCTGCTCCTCTGTTAGTGTGCTGAGATGAGAGGGCACAAGCTGCAGAAGGAAGTGGGGGTTGTCGGAGAGGATGAGTCCTTTACTACTGTCCCTGGTATAAAAGTCTACTACTCAGGGAGGTTTGCAGCAGATTTCCATTCTCTGTGGCAGCAACTGTTTCAAAGTGGGAGCCACCTGCCAACCACAAGGTCCCCTGGGTAATGACCTTGCCCACTGTCGTGAAGCGTGGAGTGGGTGCCATTTGGGGGAATAGTGCTCAGAAGACCCACAAGTGACATGTGACTCCCGAGCCACTGAGTGAGTGTCACTGGTAGAGAGTGTATTGTTATTTGTAGTTATAAACTGGCTTAATAGAGGAAGAAGAAGAGTTGGATTTATACACCACCCTTCACTTGGATTTTCAGATCGATTTATAATCTCCTTCCCTTCCTCTCCCCACAACAGACACCCAGTGAGGTACGTAGGGCTGAGAGTGAGAGAACTGCTCTTGAGAGAACAGCTCTGAGAGAACTGTGATTGGCCAACGGTCACCCAGCTGGCTGCATGTGGAGGAGTGGGGAATCAAACCTAGCTCTCCAGATTAGAGTCCACCACTTTTAACCACTACACCAAGCTGGCTCTAGGAAATGGGGTGTTAAAATTTCTGATTGTAACAAGCAAAACTTGTTTGAATTGACACTTGCCCTCTGCTGTGGATGTTAGTTATCCCCCCAGTCTTGGGACATAACCTTTGTTATAAATGCAGGGTACCTAGCTACTGTAGAAACTGCATTTAGCCAAGGATTTTTAAAACTTGATAATGCATCCTGCTGTTCTTTTTACTAAAAGATGGGGACATCGATTTTATCCTGGCTCCTGCTGTGGGATCTCTTACTACAGCAACAACTGGCACTGGTCAAGGTCCAAGCACCTCCACCATACCAGGTAGGACCTGCTGTTTTGAATGCAGGTAGTGAAAGCTTGCTTCCATTGAAAAAAAATTTTTTGTATAACTTTGATTCCAACTTCCTGGCAATGGTGTGAAATTTTGCCGTGCAGTGACACTCAGCTTGTCATAATGCAGTGTTATTTCTCTTGTAGTCAGGCTGTTAACTGCCCAGAAGCTGTATGTGGTTTCCAGCTACTTGGTTTTCACCAAAGTTGTTCGAATTACAGGTCCTTCTACTGAACCCTCTGTAGTGGAATCGAAGGATCGGAAGGCAAATGCGCACTTCATATTGAAATTGCTGTGTGACAGTGCTGTTTTGCAGCCTTATCTTCGGGAACTGCTGTCAGCCAAGTAAGAGTCTTCATCTGAAAGTCATGTAGTGCATTCCCTATCTGAAGCAGATGTAAGATGTCTTTTCCCCTTGGTCATCTCAAAGACTGGGATGAGGAGGCGCTAAATCCCTGTACTATGTGGCCTTAGATAGGGTAGTAGCATTTGAAATGTATATGTGAACCGCCCAGAGACCCTTCGGGGTCAGGGCGGTATATAAGTCGAATGTATAAATAAATAAATAAATAAATCAAATTACGGATTTCATATAATGTAACCTAAAATGAGACATCCTCTGGAGGTAATGCATCAGCAGGACAAAGCATCTGCTTGGCATGCTGAAGGTCCCAGGTTAAAGGATCAGGGAGTAGGTGATGTGAAAGGCATCTGCCTGAGACCCTGGAGAGCCACTGCCAGTCTGAGTAGACAACACTGACTGAGTAGACAACACCAAGGGTCTGATTTGGTACAAGGTAGCTTCATGTGTGTTCTCATGTATTTTATATATTTTTGGAAACATTTATATCCCACCTTTCCTTGTGGTTCAAGACAGCTTACAATAATAATTAAAAACAAAAAAATAAAACGACGACATTCCAATCTGTCTCCTTCCCTCCCCTAAAAAGGTGCCTGGCCATTCACGGCCCCTTAGGCGCCCTGGCAAAGTGGCAGGCCTTGGAGTACCTCCTGAAGACGTCCAAGGAGGGGGTCCCCTTCACCTCTTTGGAGAGCATGTTCCACAGTGCTTGTGCCACAGCAGAAAAGGCTCTGGTGTATGCTTAAGGAATATTTTATTGGGAACATTTGGCTATACAATCTCAGGAGAAATATATAGTTGACCAGAGAGAAGTACTACTGGACATGTGATTGCACTGGAGGTTTCATTTGTATTTTTGCCCAGTGGTTAAACTTTGGAACAATTGTTTTCTGGTCTTTATTTTGTATGTTCTATATGTTTGATTGTATATATTTTTACACATTAGCCAATATGTTCTATTTGCATTAGACCTCTGAGGAAGGCCTGTCAAGGCCGAAACGCATTAGGTCTATTTCATCAGCCTTTGTATTTTTATATGTGTACATGAGGTATGAATGGGCCCTTATTTGTTATTTTAATTTGTGTTTAATAAATACATGTATATTTTTGTATGTTTCATAATTAGATTTTTAGAGTTGGCCCTCTTCTATTCTTCACTAACCTTTTTAGGCTCTGTATTCCAGACAAGCCACCCTGAATGGTGGGATAGCCGGCAGATGGCTGCCTGATGACATAGTTGGCATATTGAAGGAGAACTTTAAAAGTCATAACCAGCACCTTTTGCCATATATAATAATTGAGGAACAATAATTGTTGTATCATGCAGATGCTATGGTTTTCATAGAGCACTGCAGACTTGCATGTAGTTCCTAAGTAAAGGGCTGACTGACTTTGTCTTTTCATTTTAATGGTTCATTTGCATTGATAGTCTCCCTCTCTTTTTCGCACATCAAAGTTTTGTTAGCTTTGAGACTGAAGACGGGAATAATTCTAACTTTGACGCTCGCTAAATTTATAAATTTGCTATTTTCCATTGACCGAAAATGACAAGGGGCATAAATGATTGTTTTTCCAGGGATGCAAGAGGCATGACTCCATTTATGTCCGCTGTTAGTGGCAGAGCATATCCTGCTGCAATTACCATATTGGAAACTGCACAAAAAGTTGCTAAAGGTATGCGAATGTTTCCTTTGGGTTTGCTGTACCTGCAAACAGTTCTTGCTTCCTCCTAAATCATGTAAATGTTATAAAATACTGGATGAATAGGAAACTCAACACTGTCATTGCTGCCAATTCCTAACTTGTCTGGTTTATCTCTTTTCAATTTTAAAGGATCTCTGTTTTTTTAGAGTTGTCTACAGTGGTGTACTCACCGCATGTTCATATAGTAGAGTCAGGGCTATTTTGGGGCAGGAACGCACAGGAACGGAGTTCCGGCTGGCTTCAGAGCTGGCCACGCCCACTACAGCCAAAACCTCTTCATGCGTGGCTACAGAGGGAAGGCCTGGAGAGTGACCCCCTGACGACTCCGAGGTGGCCGGGCCAGGGTTCCCCCTGGAAGAATGGGGAGGCATTTCAATGCCTCCCCATGCCTTCCCCAGCCAGTCCAAGGGCCAGCTTGCCCGGGCAAGCCAAGGGAAACCACAGGGGTGTGGCCTAGCATGCTAATGAGATGCATTGTCAGGGGTGTGGCCTAATATGCTAACAAGTTTCTGCTGTTGGGTGTGGCCTATTATGCTAATGAGTTCCTGCTGGGCTTTTTCTACAAAAGAAGCCCTGAAGAGTATTTTAAATAGCTATCACGATTAGTTCCTGTCTCCTTACAGTATTTTGGGGCAGCTTTAGGGAGTAGGTTCTGTGAATAACAGTTGCTGCCAGTAAAGCAAAGGTAAAATACTTCCTTTTCTTTATCTAGGAAGAATTTAGTGTAGCATAACTGGTGCAAGATAAAACTGGTACAACAAAATGTTGAGTTTTGCCGAGGTGACCATATACTTTGAGTGATAATTTTGAAGAATGTGCATTGTTTATCTGATGTTTGTCTTCAGAAAGTTTTCTGCATTTCAAATTTTAAGCTCTTCAAATTGTTTTGAAACCAACTTCATTGCTGAACTCTTTTCACCTACTTTCCCCTCTCTTCTTTTTAAAGCTGAGGCAACTTCAAGTGAAAAAGAGGAGGATGTGTTTATGGAAATGGTTTGTCCCAATGGCACCAACCCAGATGACTCTCCTTTATACGTTCTATGTTGCAATGATACCTGTAGCTTCACATGGACTGGTGCAGAACACATAAATCAGGTAAATGAGTCATCACTTCTAAGCAGTAATTGTTCATCACCAAGGCATCCTTTAAGAATGGATTGCATGATTCAGTTAAAAGTGGCTCAAGGTATGATTAAGAAGAATAATTTTTTAGGGAAATGGTTTGTCTATTTTGATTATATTTCATCAAACCAAAACCAAAAGAATGTATTACCCCGTAAATACAAAGACAAATACAAAGATCCCGTAAATACAAAGACATTGATCAGATACTGATCAATAAAATACTATGGTTGTGATTTACTTGGTTAATTTTTCATGTGACCCTGAAGACTAAAGGTTAAATTTTGTAAGAATTGTAAGTGTTGTTAATGTTGTGTAAAAATTTAATAAAATTTTATTTTTTAAAAAAAAGAATGGATTGCATGTAGAAAATAGTTATATTTGTATGTAAAGGGCCATGGCGACCCCTAGGATTTTCAAGGCAAGAGACATTCAGTAGTCGTTTGCCATTGCCTGCATTTTCATAGTGACCCTGGACTTCCTTGGTGGTCTGCCATCCAAATCCTAACCAGGGACAATCCCTGGTTAGTATTATGGCAGCCCCAAGGGTTTTCAAGGCAAGAGACATTGCCTGCCTTTTTATAGTGACCCTGGACCCGGCTTAGCTTCCAGATCTGATGAGATCAGGCTAGCCTGGGCCATCCAAGTCAGGGTGATGTTTGTGTTTAATGTAGTACCAATTGATCTTAAAAATCCAAGTCTAGTATTTCCTGAAGTTCGGGCTCTCCTTTTGTTTACTACTCGCCTGCTGGTATCCTGCGCAACATCAAACCAGCTGGTTTGTTACTGGCAAGGCTTTTGTAGCCTATTAATATCTAATAACCCTTAGGTTAACACTTTGTACCGAGGAACATTTTAACAGATTACCAACCCAACCTTTTGCATGTATAATGGCAGGTAAACCCCACTGAGTTTAATAGCACTAACATCCATTACTAAAATGGAGTTTGTAATATTCTCTCCTTCAGTAAGTTTTATCAAAAAAAAAATTTGTACAGTTCTTTATCTATTTAGTTGGCCCTGTTAGGCCATATGTGTTTGAGGAAAGGAGACTTTTCCTGCCTAAAACGTGTTATATTGGAAATATTTACTGACTTGTTGTAAGCTGCCTTGGGTCCTGCTTTGCAGGAGAAAGATTGAGGTAGAAGAATTTTATGAATATAAGAGAAGCTGTGCTGGATCAGGCCAACGGCCTATCCAGTCCAACACCCTGTATCACACAGTGGCCAAAGCCCAGGTGCTATCTGGAGGTCCACCAGCAGGGCCAGAACTCCAGAAGCCCTCCCACTGTTTCCCCCCAAGCACCAAGAATACAGAGCATCACAGGCCCAGACATAGTGATCCAACTATATGCTGTCGCTAACTGCCACTGATGGACCTCTGCTCCATATGTTTATCTAATTTTAATATAAATACAAATAGAATCTATGAAGCTATTTTAAGGCTGTTAGACCGAGTGCTAAAAGATTACATCAAGTAGCATTTTACCAAGTAATGTGTGAACATTGAGATGCATAAGGAGTTCTTAAAAATGCAAGGGCTTCAGTTTTCAATACATTATAAGGGTTATAGCTCTTCGTGTGAATCTGTTCTTATTGTCGTTGCCAACAGTAGAGCCAATATCCTTTTGGAACTCTTAGTGTATGTTGGTGTGAAATTAGCACCACACTTTAACATAACTAGGTAAGGGTTGGGATTTATCTTCAGTAATACTCAGAAGTCCTGAATCTTTAATGCACTTCCTGCTATAAATGAGATAATCCCGTGCATGTGTTCTCAAAGCTGTGCATGTGTTCTCAAAGCTGTGCATGTGGTCTCAAAGCTTTTCCATTTGCTTGCTTCTGGTGGTTTTAGTATAAGTGTTCAGCCTAAAAAAAGGTGAATAAAGGAAGCTGCTAGATCTATACCAAACATCTTAAGTGAAACATCTTAAAATTATGCACACTTGATTTTTCTAAAATGTTGAACTTCTGTCTCCTCAGGACATATTTGAATGCCGAACATGTGGCTTACTGGAATCTCTGTGCTGTTGCACTGAGTGTGCCAGGGTGTGCCATAAAGGCCACGATTGCAAGTACGTATGTGCATGTTTAATTCTAAAATTCAAGACTTCTAATGGTTGACTTTGGTGTCCTCACTGGTGGTTCAATTTCACTGTGCTTCAAAATACTGTAGAACTTGATTTCTCTAAAGTCCTGGTATGATTAAATAGTTTTAAGTGCATGGAGAGATGGTGATTTCAATTTTCTGATATAAACCAACTTGTATGCCATCTCCCCAGTATAAGGAAGGGTCTGTGTGTAAGCAGCTGAGCACCTTTTAAAAAAATTAGAAAAGAGTCCACATGATTAGGACTGGTGACAGGTTTAGAAGCTGCTGCCTCATTGTCCAAGCTAGTGTCCATCTTATAGTAATTTTCCTAAACAGGGAGGCTTGGACTTCAGCTTTAACTTATTAAAAGTTACGGTGAGTGCATTCATGTGTCTGAATTCATTATGCTATACATTGACAAAGAAACTTGTGCTATATAGATTAATCCTCTCTTTTTTTCAGGCTTAAACGCACATCCCCAACAGCATACTGTGACTGCTGGGAGAAATGCAAATGCAAAACATTAATTGCAGGACAAAAATCTGCACATCTTGATCTGCTCTTCCGACTGCTCACTACCACTTGTCACTATGCCAAATAGCAGGCAAGTGTGTGTGTGTGTGTGTGTGTGTATATGTATCTGTGTAAATGATAAACCTTCTCAGATGAGCCCATGTAGTTCCTGTCTCATATTTGTTCATGTGTTACAGGGGAGAGCATCTTCTGTTGTTCTTAGTGCAGACAGTTGCACGGCAGACGGTAGAACATTGCCAATATCGGCCACCAAGAATTAGGGAAGATCGTAATCGTAAAACTGCAAATCCTGAAGGTGGGATACTTTTATCAGTTACAAGATTTTCTGAGCTGCAGAACTTTTTTTTACAGAGCCAGTCTCTCTGTAGCAACTAACATTCACACATAGCCTTTCTTTCTTGCACTTTTAGATTCAGATATGCCTGATCATGATTTGGAACCTCCACGGTTTGCACAGCTTGCCTTGGAACGAGTGTTACAAGATTGGAATGCACTGAAATCTATGATCATGTTTGGCTCGCAGGAGAATAAAGACCCGTGTGTATTCACTAACTTGTTTCGGTTACACTTCTGAAAATGACTTTATCATAGATCTTATAGCTTACATTAAATTTTTTCTTCCTTCTTTCCCTTTGCTTTTTTCCAAGTCTTAGTGCAAGCAGTAGGATTGGACATCTTTTGCCTGAAGAACAAGTCTATCTCAATCAGCAAAGCGGTACTATTCGGCTGGACTGTTTTACACACTGCCTTATTGTGAAATGTACAGCAGACATTTTGGTAATGCACATTTGTGTTAATATAGTGCCAAAGAAGTAATTCAGTCAGTGGTGATTTGTGTAGTCAGGAATACTTTACGCTGCTTTGCAAACTAGCTTTATGGCAGGTGTTTGTTTTATCTTTCTGTGAACAACTTCAAGTAAAGAATTATTCATCAGTGCATAAATGATGCGATAAATTGTCTCTACAGCTTTTAGATACTTTGCTGGGAACTCTTGTAAAAGAATTGCAGAACAAATATACTCCAGGTCGAAGAGAAGAGGCTATTTCTGTTACGATGAGGTTTCTGCGGTCTGTGGCAAGAGTTTTTGTCATCCTTAGTGTGGAAATGGCTTCCTCAAAGAAGAAAAAGTAAGTTTCCTTTAAACTGATTGGAGATTTATGGAGTAGGGGTGGGGTGAGAACATTAAGGGGTACATGCCTACTGGAAACAAGAGTCTTCCAGAGATTGGCTTCCATCACCTTGCATGAACGATGCATTCTTGTGATTGCTTCCAGAGAAAATAGCTGCGGTTCTGTGAAAGCACGATGTAATGGAAAGGGTTGTCCTGACTTGTGTATTTTCTGAACCTTTTTGAATAGGTTGCCTGTTCACCCACGTGTTTCCTTTCCCTGCCTCTATTCCAGCAACTTCATTCCACAGCCAATTGGGAAATGTAAGCGTGTGTTCCAGGCTTTGCTACCTTACGCTGTGGAGGAATTGTGTAATGTAGCAGAGTCCCTCATAATTCCGGTCAGAATGGGTATTGCACGACCTACAGCACCTTTTACATTGGCAAGCACTAGCATAGATGCCATGCAAGGCAGTGAAGAACTGTTCTCGGTGGAACCATTGCCTCCACGGCCATCGTCTGACCAGTCCAGCAAGTAAGGGTCATTTTTACGACTGCGTTTTTCCCCAAAGCTTTTATCATCACTTTTGAAGGATACTGTTTTCACCTTGTGGCAGATAGATACATAGATCAGTGATAGCTAGAAAAAGAAGTGGCCAAAGAAGGGGCAGTGTTACGCATAGAGAAGTACTCAAAAGAGATTGTATCTCATTTTTATTCTCCAAGGAGCTCAGGACACAATACTGTGGGGGTCCCCCCCCCCGTTTTGTTCTGTTCAGATGATTTGTAGACTGCCTTTTGGCTCACAGCTCCCCAAGGCAGTTCACAACAAGGTGAAACACCCACAATTACATTGTGAAATGAATACAGAATAACGTGAAACCATCTAAAAAGCACTGGGGAATGAACCTCAATAAGTGCTGTCCCAGTATCTGTCTGGTTCAGCCTTCCAGGAAAGGAAGGTCGTTGGTTTAATCTGGAAGGTGTGGAGGTAGAGGGCTAATCTTGCCTCGGTTGGAGGAGAGACCCACCATCCTGGGTGAGGTGGCTGGAAAGATCCTCCCTGTGGGCAGGTGCCAGTGAACTCAGCCTCACTAAGGCTGATTGACACGCCAAGAAGGCAGCATGCACACATCTCTTTTTGGAGCGCGTTCTCCTCTCCCACTTTCTCCTAACAAAAGCCATGTGAGGTGGCCCAGAAGAGGGACTGGCCCAAGGCCCCCCAATGAACATGGTGATTTAGTAGGGATTTGGACCCTGATTTCCCAGATTCTTGTCTCCAGCTCTCTAAGCACTATACTCACGACACTGATGGAAGTGTGACGGAAGTTGGACTCAAACAATATGAGAAGGCCTCTAGTTCTGCTAGTTTCAGAATGGGAAGAAATGGAGATAATCTGAGCTCTATAAAACATAACTGTTTTAATCTAATATTATAGTACGTTTGGAGAAGCTATTTATTCAGTGGAGCAGTCTTCTGTCTGTCAGGTTGAGTCAGCCAGCCATCTTGTGTGAAGAGAACAAATATGTAGTGTGTTAATGTTAGTGTTTTTTAAAAAGCCCTTTCTTTTCTCTTGTAGTTCCAGTCAGTCTCAGTCTTCCTATATTATTAGAAATCCGCAGCAAAGACGGATCAGTCAGTCTCAGCCAGTTCGTGGGAGAGATGAAGAACAAGATGACATTGTGTCAGCCGATGTGGAAGAGGTAGGGTTTATAATGCTTAATAATGCTTTCGATTTTATTGATCGCTCTTTCCCACATACCTGCGGGCTCAGAGCGATTTACAGTTACTCTTGAGACAGTTGGACTAACAATATTTATGGGGATAGGGAAGACAAACATCCAGCATTAATTACACACACATTGCAGCTAGCCGGGCTTCATCTGCGCGCTGGGTCAGTCGTGTTCCTACGGCATCTTGTCGGCTGGCTGATGACGTCTGGCTTCTTGATGTCGTGCAGCCACACACTGCCACTGCCTGGCCGACTCGCTTCACTGCAGGGAAGCCAACACAGTTCTTTCGTCTTTCTGGTCGCCACGCCTCAGAAGTTGCCTCGGCAGCTAACACCTTCCCGAAGGGAGGGGTGTGCCCACCCCCTTACGGGTGGTCCCCAATTTATCTACTCACCGAAGCTTTCAAATCGCTGGGTAGACGATGCGCTAGGACAAGGCTTGGTTGCTCACACCAGCACGGGGCTAGAACTGCCAAAGCATGGCAGTTCAGATGTTATTGTTAAGCAGGGAAAAATCCCCTGCACCACCGCTCCCAGAATTGATTTTCAATTGGGAGACGTTGTGTTATAAGTAAATGTCAATACAGAAGGAGACAGGATTGCCCTGGTACAAGGTTGGCTTCTGAAGCTGCAGCTCTAGCCAAATAAATGCAGACAGGCTGTGGGGTTGAAAATGAACCTTCATTTGGTCTGCGGTAGAACAGACAGAGTTCAGTCCAGCAGCACCTTAGAGACCACCTGTAAATGGTGTTGCTGCCTAAGGTGGGACTGGACTGGACCCAAATCTAATTGTTCAGATACAGTAGCAGCGTTTTGTAATGACAGAACTGAAATTGCATTCTCCTGTAGCAGCCGAATGTGCTGGTCTGAGCTTTTCCAGGCGGCAGCTGCAGACTTTGCTCTGCTACGTGGAGTCAGCACCCCCCTTTGGGATCAGAATCCTAACTGTAAGCTGTTTGAACAAAATAGTACAAGTTCCAAATATAATTTTTCAAAAAAATTTTTACGGATTGTCTGCAGTGATTCTAAAACTACTACTTAGCATTTAAAAACCTCTCTCTGTTCCAGGTTGAAGTGGTTGAGGGGGTTGCTGGGGAAGAGGACCACCACGATGAACAAGAAGAACACGGAGAAGAGAACGCTGAAGCAGAAGGGCAGCACGATGAGCACGACGAAGATGGTAGGGCAATTCAGCCTTTTCGAATGTTGGGACGTTTCCCATACACCGAGGGCTGTACTTTCTTTTAACACCCCCCCTCCCCCCCATGTTGCTAGGCATGGGAAGCAGTGCTGTCACAGAGAAGCAACGCTAGTGCAAGCGGCGCTTGAAGTTACCAAAAGGCAGATTAAAATGGAAGGTAGCTCTATAGCGAGTCTGAACTTTCCATGAGACAGGGGTATAAACACAGTCAACATCCTTTCATTAACTGAACGTGCTTCCTCTTAATTAGGAAGTGACATGGAATTGGACCTGCTGGCGGCAGCAGAAACCGAGAGTGACAGCGAGAGCAACCACAGCAACCAGGACAATGCCAGTGGGCGCAGAAGTGTGGTCACTGCAGCTACGGCAGGCTCAGAAGCAGGTAATGCCCTAGGCTTAAGTCTGGCATCTGGATTTTTGATGCTGCTGTTTTGAAGTGTAGTTAAGAACAGTCTCAGAAGGCTTGGCGCCTGGGCGGCAAAGGTCTGCATCAGCAGCTGAGCCCGTGGCAGTCATCTGCATGTCTCCTGGTGCCCTCCTGCTTCCTGAGTCTTTTGAGGGGGACTCGAAGGGACTTGACCGAAACAAAATAATAGGGAGCTGACTGAGTAAAGACAGCTTCAGCTTGCTGTCTTCCCTCTACAGCTGCATTAAACTTCTTTTAAAAACCCACCATACCAAAAACCCACTTCTTTTTGTTTGGTAGCTCCTCCTGTTTACTAGGAGCTGCGGTGGCTCAAGTGGTTAAGACGCTGAACTGCAGGCTGTGGAAGGTCAGTAGTTCAGCAGTTCGAGACCCGGGTGCCGCATGACGGAGTGAGCTCCCGTCTCTAGTTCCAGCTCCTGCCAACCTAGCAGTTCGAAAGCAAGAAATTGCAAGTAGATAAATAGGTACCACTTCGGTGGGAAGGTAACAGCGTTCCGTGCGCCTTGGTGTTTAGTCATGCCGGCCACATGACCACGGAAACGTCTTCGGACAGCGCTGGCTCTTCGGCTTTGAAACGGAGATGAGCACCGCAACCCTAGAGTCGGATTTGACTGGCTTTCGAGCAAGGGAACCTTTACCTTTACCTGTTTATTAGAATGAGACCCATGCTGCTCTCTGCGAATGCGCTCTGTTTTATAAGCCACATAGGCCATTGAGACTTGCGTGGTCTTAAAGAGTGAATTGCCTCGTGATGGGTTTATTCTTTGAGGAAGAAAGTGAGCAGCAGCATTGCTTACAGTGTATGTTTGTCTACAGGTGCCAGCAGCGTTCCAGCCTTTTTTTCTGAAGATGACTCTCAGTCCAATGACACCAGCGATTCAGACAGCAGCAGCAGCCAGAGTGATGACATAGAGCAAGAGACCTTTATGCTAGATGAGCCTCTGGAGCGAACAACCAACAGCTCCCATGCCAGCGGGGCCACCCAGGCGCCCCGTTCAATGCAGTGGGCTGTACGTAACACCCAGAACCAGAGGACGACCAGTACTGCACCATCCAGTACCTCTGCTCCAGCAGGTGGATTTTTGTAGTCACTGTCCCCCTGAATGTGATCTTTTAAATTTAGGTCTAAGGGAAGCATGCAGGAAATTCATTTGCATTTTTGAATGCAAACTGTGTGTTTCTTCAGCTGTTTAAGGCTCATGTCTGGCTGGCTGTGCTCTGGGGTAAATATTAGATCTAAGTTCTGTTTACCTAACATTAACCCCCTGAATGTTGTCTTTTTTTTTTTTGCCTTTAGCGAGTTCAGAAGGCTTAATTTACATTGATCCATCAAACCTGCGTCGGAGCGGTACCATCAGCACCAGTGCGGCAGCGGCTGCAGCGGCTCTTGAAGCGAGCAATGCTAGTAGTTATCTGACGTCGGCCAGCAGTTTAGCAAGAGCTTACAGCATTGTGATCCGACAGATATCTGATCTGATGGGCCTGATTCCCAAGTACAATCACTTGGTGTACTCGCAGATTCCAGCTGCAGTCAAGCTGACATATCAAGATGCAGTAAATTTGCAGGTATAATGCAAAAAACGAGTAAATGGTGACTCTGTGTTAAATAGGGCCTTTTAACAGGAAAATCTGCCTTGTTTTGTTTGCAATAATTAAATGCAATAAGTAACTGCTTCTCTCTGCCTCAAACTCTGCTGCTTATTCTTCACTGCTTTTGTTCATTCTACCCGTTTGCTCTGACAGCATTTCTTACTCCTCTGAGCTCTTCTCCTTAGACAGCATTTGAGAAACTCTGTTTTCCAGGAGTTCTGGGAAGGATATGGGTGAATGTATGTGTTGGGAGTACTCTCTGCCTTTCCCTGGAGGCTAAGGCAGGCAGATGGGAAGCTGATGTCACATTTCCTGGTTGAAAGAGTGGTGTGTGAGTCAGAGTTACAATGTAAGAGAGTGTGGAATTACAGTGGGTATTTTTGGGAATTTGTGTAGCCTACTGGATGGGGTGTAGCTCTGAAGTGCTTCCAGCAATCTGGAAAATTGTAGGGATTATAAATTGTTAGTGTCTTTATGGAATTACGTTATTCACCTTGATTGCTTACGTGTAGGCTTGTTTGCTGATTCATTATTATTACTCGTAATTTATTTAGAATTATGTTGAGGAGAAGCTTATCCCCACGTGGAACTGGATGGTGAGCATCATGGACTCCACTGAGGCTCAGTTGCGTTATGGGTCTGCTCTTGCCTCCGCTGGAGACCCAGGACACCCGAACCACCCACTGCACGCATCCCAAAACTCAACCAGGAGGGAGAGGATGACAGCACGTGAGGAAGCCAGTCTAAGAACCTTGGAGGGCAGGAGGTATGAACATTTCTGAACAATTGTATGTTACAGCAGATGTTACTAGATAGGCAATATTGCAAGCAAAAAATACACTGTTGTGGTCCATACTCCAAAAAGTATTTAGCTAGCTCTCCAAATAAGTAATATTAAAGTGCATTATTTCTCTTAATGCTATGCAGATCTGAAGAGCTTTTTCTGTTGAGCCAAGGATATATGTGTTGCCAACACTTGTGGGTTGTTTTTTTTTAATCTACAGGCGTGCCACACTGCTCAGTGCTCGTCAGGGAATGATGTCCGCAAGGGGCGACTTCCTAAACTATGCTCTTTCTTTGATGCGTTCCCACAACGATGAACATTCTGATGTTCTACCAGTATTGGATGTTTGCTCACTGAAACATGTAGCATATGTTTTTCAAGCTCTCATTTATTGGATTAAGGCTATGAACCAACAAACAACATTAGATACTCCTCAGCTGGAACGGAAAAGGTATAGAAACTAGTTAACGGAAACTTTGCTTTAGGTAGATGATGGTGTTCATGTATCAGAAGTTTTTAGTAAATGTTTTTCCCCTCATATGTACATTGTTGTCTACAGATGATATGTATTTGTGGTAAATTGCAGTGAAATCTAGAATGCAGTCTGCGCTGTTGAAACGTTGGATGGGCAATGAGAATGGCATCTCCAGTATATTCACCATAATGATAATGAATGAAGATGCTTTTTGTGCATTCCAGAAAATAATTTGAATCCAAGTTTACAGGTCTTCAGGAAACACTTATAGTCCTCAGCACTTAAAGTGCAGTGTCCCCCTCTGGAGGCTTTGCCTGCCCTAGTAGATAGCCTATGCTCAGAAGAGTGGTGCTTGTGACTGTTGATTTTTATAGATCTCAGCAGTCTTTGATACCACTGGTAATGGCATCCTGCTGGATTTCTTAAGGGGTGGGGAATGCTATTTTGTAATGGTTATTTCATTCCTGGATGGTAGCACTTGAAAATTCTTGTTTCTTCCTGTAGGAATTGTTCTGCAGGATTTCAGTTTTAACAGTTACGTAAAGCTGTTGAGTTGAAGTCAGTGGGAATTATGGGGTTCAGCATCATTACTAAATCTAACTGTTTTTAATCAGATTCATCTTCCTTGAATAATTATCAGTGATACTCCTGGGAGAGATGTTGCCCCCCCCCTTTGTGGGGGGGCTTTTTCAGCCCCTCTTTTTCCTGTTTTGCTGAAGTATTTTTCTTTTCTAACAATCCATTTTTATCAACTTTTTAAAGAGCATAAGAACATAAGAGATGCCAATGTTGGATCAGGCCAAAGGCCCATCCAGTCCAACACTCTGTATCACACAGTGGCCAGAAATAGCAGTGCCATCAGGAGGTCCACCAGTGGGGCCAGGACATTAGAAGCCGACTTATGGAGCTCAGCATCATTACTAAATCTAACTGTTTTTAATCAGATTCATCTTCCTTGAATAATTATCAGTAATACTCCTGGGAGAGATGTTGGGCCCCCCTTGGTGGGGGGGCCTTTTCAGCCCCTCTTTTTCCTGTTTTGCTGAAGTATTTTTCTTTTCTAACAATCCGTTTTTTATCAACTTTTTTGTTGGCTAGAGTAAATTCTTTACCACTTGCAGAACTGTCAGATCGCTGCAAAGGTATTAGCATCCACAGAGATTCTGCCCTTGTTGTAGAGTTGTAATTTAAACTTTACCCCACTTTGTATTTAGTTGTGACTTGTATTCATCGATAAGAGCTAAATATATTTTGCCTTTATTGAGCATGTTTTCTTGTTGTTCACATGACTTCCATCTGTTGTCTCTTTTGGCTGGCAGTGATAGGCAAGTTATTTTGTCCATGGTTATGTTTTGTGCCTTTAGAATTATACAGGAATATGTTAAAAATATATCTGAGGCTGAGTACTAGTGGGGCTGTTGTTTTATTAGTTTTCCCAAGGTGCTTTGGGGCACGTAGAAGCTCTGATTTTAAAACAGGGACAGGATGCTCCTGGGTGAGGGTGAACAAATTTAATCTTAATCTGGATGAGGGAGAGCTGATGGTGGCATTGGGAAATGCCTGTGCTGGACTGCATAAAAGTGCAGATTCATACCCAGGAGAGTGTCTGTATTCCATTACTGTAATCCAGAGTGGCTTTTACGAGTCTTTTTGGTTGGTTCACCATTGCTTTAAAGATGGGAGCTGGAAGATGGATGACAATCCATGCCAGAATAATTTCCAGATTAGATTTCTGCAATTTGCCCTTTGTGAGGCGGTCCTAGAAGACTGCCTGAAAAGTCAGCTATTACGGAATGAATCTGCTCAATTGTTGATAGGAGTGAACTGTCGTGAAAGCACATTACCCGTTTCAGAACAACTTTGTTGACTATCCATTTCTGTTCAAGCCCAATTCATGGTGCTAGTTTTAATTTTAGATGGTCTGAATCAAAATTGTTTTTGGAGAATAATTTGAAGAATAAGTTCATCTATATGGCTTTTTTCTCCCTGCCTGACTTCCAGATGAACTAATGATGCTCCAAGTTCATCCTTTTATTTATAAGGACAGCATTTTCTGACATGTCTCAGTACAATGAAACATTTTCCCTTAGAAAGCTCATGAGCCTTATTTCTTGCTTCCTTTCCAGAAGCTAGTGAAAATATTCTTATTTTGCTGCTGGTATTTATTTTATTCTTTGTGCAGTTCACAGAATGTCTTTAAAAATTTATTCTGAAACCCACTTTAACACTATATGTTTAAAATTATATACATGCTGAATATTTTATGACTGTAGCTTGTACAGTTAGGCATTTGACCCTTTTGTGTTAAATGAAGAAATGAGCCAGTGTTGACTGAAATTGCTGTTTGTCTAAAATGATCTGACACTTACTTTTCAAGGACTCGGGAGCTCTTGGAACTTGGTCTTGACAATGAAGATTCAGAACATGAAAATGATGATGACACAAATCAAAGTTAGTTTGTATCACTTGTATCTTGGGATTTTAAAAATTCATAGACTTCTTAGATAAACCAGGCACTATCGCAGTGATAAACAAAATCCTAGGTGCCAATTCAAGGATTAGCACTAGACTCTAGGCCTGGATTATGCAAGGTAGTACTACATAAGTTTTTGAGCTTGGGCAAAGTGTTTCCCCTTGCCCTCTGAAAACTTCAGCCTACTTCTATCTGGATGTATGATAGCAGTGGGAGATATGTGGCTTCTGCTTAGCCTGAAGGCTCCCTTAGACTACCTCCACCTTTGCAGAGGGAAAGGAGCTACTTCCAGCCACTCTGTGGCTGTGCCACTGTTGTATATAGGAAATAGAAGGGAAAGGAGAAAATAAAAAAAGATGGGGAAGACATGGTGACAAGGGGAAAAGAATGACATAGAAGAAAGAAAAAGGGCTTAGAGAAAAAGGAGAGGTTGATGTGGCAGCTGCAAAACTAACTATGATTGTGTTGGGAAAATATTACGAGGGGTTTGTCTGTAAATATGGCTGCACGTCTGCATAGCATTAAGTTTGCACTATGTTTGTCCTCCCAACGAGCATGTGAGGTGGATCACTGTTCCCAGTATATAGAGGGGGGACTCTGGTGGTGGTGGTGAGAAGTTGTCTTGCCTCGTAGTTGCAAAAGTAGAACTGAACCTAGCCCAAGTGCTGGTGGAGTTCAGTTGTACCTGTTTTAAAGGTTGCCAGGCCTGTCTGTGCCTTTAGCAGCAGGGTCCACAAACTTCAGCAAGTGATACTTATCTCCATGCTGTGAAAAGCTTCAGTGGCTGATTCCTCCGGCTGCTGTTAATGTTACAGAAGCAGGTCAGCTTTGTTTTGCATTTAGAAAACTACCCTTCTTTTGGATATCGAATGTGAACAGCAGGTGGAGTGACAAAAGCATAGACACTTTGTTTGCATGCTGAGGTGTCACCTACTTGAAGTAGTAATAGTGGAACTTAAAAGTTTTTGACTGTCTTCTAGAACATCTTACCTACGTTGGTGTACTTGTTATCATATCACGTCACAGGAACAAACTGAAATCTAAACAAATATCAGGAAGTTACCAAGTAACAGATGACTTGGACAGCATTATTTCTGATGTTAATGTAGGCTTTCTCAGTTACATTGGACAATATTTTCTTAGGGTATATCTACAGTATTTTGACATTCAGTAATAATTTTTCCCCCAAAACCGAATGATTCTTTGGTTTCCCTCACCGCACACTCCTCCTTTTCAGGTGCTACACTTAACGACAAGGACGATGACTCCCTCCCAGCTGAAACAGGCCAAAATCATCCGTTCTTCCGACGGTCAGATTCCATGACGTTTCTTGGCTGTATTCCACCCAATCCTTTTGAAGTTCCTCTTGCAGAGGCCATTCCTCTCGCAGATCAGCCACATCTCTTACAGGTGACACTCCATATAACTAAAAAAGCAAATTATAAGCCTATTCTCTGATTTCCATTGGCCAGTACATGTGTAACATTAAAAAAAAAAGTCATGATGTACCGTCCTGCTTCTTTAATCATGGTTAAGGACTTGGGAGAAGACTGTGGGATGTTATGCTTGCCATGTCCCTTAAAGTTTATTCAAGTCAGGGTTTGTTGCTAATCAAGATTTTGAATCTAGTGTCAAACCCTGGTTAAAATTAGTACTGATTTGTGCCTTAACCACTGGGATGGGCAGGAGGGAGGGAAGTGTAAGAGAAATGCATATTGAAGAGAAGAGGAACACATCTTTCTATAGTTTGCATGGCGAATTTTGCATCTGCTGCAGTGCCAGGTGAAAGAAACGTGAATGATTTTTTATTTTTTTTTGCAGCCAAATGCTAGAAAAGAAGATCTGTTTGGTCGGCCAAGTCAAGGTCTGTATTCATCTTCTGCCAACAGTGGAAAGTGTTTAATGGAAGTAACAGTAGACAGAAACTGTCTTGAGGTATGTATTTTACTGTGACATACTGCAGTAAACCCTCCTTCTTTCGCTCTGTTGCTTGTCCTTCCTGTTCTTTCAAAATGTCTGTGTGCGTGTGCACACGCATGCTCCCTGGCTGAAAGAACAAGGAAATCACTATGATATTTTCTCCCAGACTCTGAAAAGGCCATTGCAGCAACCAGAAAAAAAGATCACTTTACCCAAGCACAAACTGCTACTGCCTCTGAACGAGCAAGCAAGCATACATTCATATCCTTCCTGGTCTGTCTTCAAATAGGAACTGCATAGTGATAGTTCAAAAATGTTAGAATGTTTTTTCAGAGCTCCTATCCATTCTCTACATTACAACTGGGTATTTTTCACCTATTTCCCTTCATTCACAGTGACATGGTTATATGGGCGTGCACTCAAAGTTCAGTTCCTAATAAAATAGATTTAAGAAATAGAGTAAATGCTTGTCCTTGCAGAATTCTTCTTCTGCTAGATTCCAAATCGCTTTGTTAGAGTGCGTTTATTTGTTTGGGATAGTTTTCTGAAGTTTATCATATTAAGTGAAAACATGTATGCATAAAAAAGATCTTCAGTTCTGCTAAAACAGTAGGATCAAGAGGTTCAAAGTACTCTACTTCAACTGGTTTTAAGGGCTGGGTTGTTTAGACTGTAGCAGTCCTTATTTACATAGCAGTTTAATATCCTCTTCGCTTAGGTTCTTCCAACAAAAATGTCTTATGCAGCCAATTTAAAAAACGTAATGAGCATGCAGAATCGACAGAAGAAGGAAGAACAGCAAAATGTGCCATCAGAAGAATCTGAGGGTTCAAAGCCCGGTCCTTCGGCTCATGATCTTGCAGCACAGCTGAAAAGCAGTCTACTGGCAGAGATTGGGCTGACTGAAAGTGAAGGTCCCCCTTTGACATCATTCAGGTATTGTGAAATCGCAGCTCATTTTCTCTCCTGCTTCCTGTGGGAGACACTCTGCTGTCCATCCCCCTCAGCTCCTTATAGTTCAAAGTAACAGTCTGCAGTGGCTGACTCTGTGGGGTGAGTACCAGCAGCAGATGAGAGGGACAAATTGCAGATAGGAGGTTTCCATCTTAGTTCTGGTTTACTGTAGGAAATTAATTTTTGACTGGAACTATTGTTGTTGCTATTGAGCATCTAGCAAGAGCAAAGATACAGCATTTTCCAGCAATTCTGAAGCCATTGGAGATGCGTGTGGGGGAATTATTTGAAGAAAAGTTAAAATATATGCAAAACAAACTGTTTTATCAGATTTAAATTTACTGCTTTAGGAACATAATATGCGTTATGGATAAGTTAGCACAAAATTATACTGCTTCTTATATTTTGATAAATGGAAATAAATAAAATATGAAAGTAATTATTAGTGAAGTCTCTTACGTTCGAGACAGAACAGTGAGCCACTGCTCCATAACAATTTCATAAGCGTGTCTTATTGTTCTAAGAAGAGGGGAAAAAAGCAGGGGTGGGGAATTGAAAATAGGAATCATCAGTATTGAAGTACAGAAAAGGATTTTTTAAAATTACCTTGAAAGATTCATTATCCAGAAACCCACAACACCAGTTTACCAGGGCAGCAAGGCAAGTATATGCCCCTGAAAGCAATGATCCTTTTCTCAGACGGCTTCCAGTTCTTGGGGGACCCAGCCACTTGGTTCAGCAAAGCTTGAAGGCATAGTCTTTGAACTGGATCCACCCCACTGAACTCTTCCACTGGGGCTGAATCCACCCCACTGAATTCTTTGATACCATGTGTTGGAGATGATATGCAGCAAAGTTGTCATAATAACAGTACAGATTTATCTAGCTGAAACCTCTACCATATCATTCAAACAACAAGATTTTCCAGCATATTTTATTATCTTGGGTATTTGATCAGGGAAAGGAAAACTGATAGAGATCTTTTAGTTTCCGAAGGCGTTAGATCCACAGAATGGAGAACAGAATTTCATTCATGCAATGTGTCTTTGTCTGTCTCCTCTTGAAGCTTCAGCTGTGTGCCTCCCAAAGCTGTTATCTTAAGGTTAGGGTAACTTGAGGAACAGTGTGGGATGACCAACAAAGTTGGGGGGGGCAGCGTGGCAGCTGTCCTTCTGGTCAGCTGCAGCTCTTACACTCTCCTGCTACCCCCAACGGAAAAACAACATTTACTCTTTAAAAAACAAGGTAACTTTACAAAATCTTTCAATGCCAGGCAGGGGGAGAGCCCGAGGGAAAAAGAGAGTTAAAAACTCACCTCTCAAACTGCCAAGGGGAGGATAATACTGAATCGGAAGAATCAGAGCGAGAGCTCTCCTTGCTAGAGGAAAAAACGGCGGCAGGAGGGATTCAAACCAAGACAATCAGGCTTCAATTATACAGACATTAACAGAAATAAAGGAGGAGATTAAGAGTGAGATAAAAGCTTTGTCTCCTGATGTTGGACAATTAAGAAAGGAATTTGCTCAGCTCAAGCTCGTCATTGATCCAATAAATCAGAAACTAGACGAACTTACTTCAACTGTGAAAGTGACGGGGAAGAAAGCTTGAATCTGCACTTTAAATCGCTAAAAAAGCAGCTGATGATTTGTCGGCGATACAAGAGTTTGAAAAATGGGCTAAAAATAAAATTATCCTTCAGGAGACCAGGTTAAGGGAAAGGAAAGCTTAACTACGTGGAGTTTCCTCAAACTTCTGTGTAACAGGTTAAAGAGGAACTTAAACAAATGGTTTTTGCAGATGCTTCGGTTGGAGGAACAGAGACCTCTGAAGGTTGGAGGAACAGAGACCTCTGAAGAGATAATTACCTCGGCTTTCCAAATTAACATTTCAAAGGGAGCTCCCCCAGATGTTCCACAAGACATCAGTCGAATTCAAAGAGCTACAAATCAGAAACAAACTTTTCAAAATAGCTCGAGAAAAACAAGGTTTACCCCTTGAAGACACATGCGTGTTTTTGTATGCTGACGTCATCCCAGAGGTGCTGATTGCGAGACAAAGACTGCGTGAAATTGCAAAGACATCGAGAGAAAAGGAAATACCATATAGATGGCTAGCACTTGGCCATTTGATGGTTAATTTAAATAACAAAACGTTTATAGCACATAATGAGATGACGGGTAAAAAACTTATCAAGGCTGTCATTAGATTTAAAGAAGGAGGGGTGTGAAGGGAATAATATACTCTGGTGTGGACAGTTAGGCTATAGTGTAAGTAGGGGGAAACAATTGAAAGTAAGGAACAGTGGGATGTAGCTCAAGGAATTCTAGAGCTAAGGGGAAATCTGCAGAAATTGCCTTCTTTTTAGCATGAACGGAAGTGCTCTTTTGGTCGCACAGTGCAGGGTTGGATCCAACTCAGTATTTGGGTTCAGAACTTCCATTTTTGTTTCTCCATAGGCTTCAGCAAACTGAAGACATGCATGTCTTGAAGCAAGCCTCTCAACTCTTTTATACGTGTTTGCATGTTTCTTGATTTGATGTATATACTTCCCTATGTAGACCAGTTTCTTTCATGTGTTGCAGAAAATGGAAGAATTTGAAGGAGTCAAGAAAGTTCCAGCGATCTACAGTATATAGGAGTTATAGTTACTTAACACTTTAGCTGTTTTGTGTAGTTATTATCCAGTTATTAGAAAGTATTTGAAGGGAATAAAAGACAGCTAAAACAGTATTTAGAGCCTTGCTTTAAAAGCACTTCATTCTAAAAAGAAAACTTTCTTTAGCATTTCCCCAGAGTTTCCATGTTATTCTAGTGAGACGACTTTATGTCTCTAGATAAGTCAAATTCATTTCAGTATTGCTTTTGTCCTTGAGTTAGGTTTGTTGTTACTGAGGATAGCAGAGAGGCTGTCATTTGACTGTTGCTAGAAACACAGAATTCTTTGTATGGCAGGTGTTGCGTAAATGGGAACCATTACCTTTTAATGTAACAGCCTCCCCCCCCCCCTTTATTTGGTCTATTTTCCAGGCCACAGTGTAGTTTCATGGGCATGGTCATTTCCCACGATATGCTGCTTGGACGTTGGCGCCTTTCTTTAGAATTATTTGGGAGAGTGTTCATGGAAGACGTGGGAGCAGAACCTGGATCGGTATGTTTTTTTTTAACTGAAGACTGCTTGTTTGTTTTATGGGGTGTTTCTGATACTAACACACAGCTTCTCTTTGTAGATCTTGACTGAATTAGGTGGCTTTGAAGTAAAGGAATCAAAATTCCGCAGAGAAATGGAAAAACTTCGAAACCAACAATCTAGGGACTTAACACTAGAGGTAATTTTTTGTTTTATCTTTATTTAAAGATGAACTATACTGAAACATCCCATTGCTCACATTACACTGAAGTATCAGTAATTTGGTAGTCTAGCAATCTCACTTTTGTGTACTAGGTTAGGTGACAGGTTACTAAATCATGAGAACCCTGAGCATACTCTTTTGTGCCATAGACTCTGCTAGATTGAGGGAATCTAGTTCCACACGAGTGCTAAAGCCGGTCTGCCTTTTCCAGCTCGGGTGGAGGTGGTAATACGCTGCTTTCAGTTGTCAGGCAATTGAAATTCTCTTCTTGCTGGACCTCCATTGTGTTCATGCTTTTCAAGGGCACTCTGGTTTTATAGTAGTCTGACAAATCGAAAGAGATTGGTGCATAGCTTGTACAGCTGATGGCTGAGCAAGTACCACCAAGGATCCAGTCTTAAAACCACATAGAAAGTTTACTTGGGCATACATTGAAGCAGCACAGGAAGTCAAGTGTTTGATTGCCGTTTGTCCTCAGCATGCTACTAAAAATACGCCACTAGAGTTGTTTCCATCTGTGTGCATTATGGTGAATCCTGACTCAAGTATCGAGTGTGACCCATGTGACTCTTGGTGGCTCTTATGGTCCAAATTAAATTTTGTGTAGAAGTACCTCTGGCAGATGATATCTATGATTTTTTAAGGAGGGAGGTGTGCTAGCTAGCTTTAGATGTGCTAATGTATATCTTCCTTTTAATAGTTCACCGTTTTGGCAGTTACAAACCATTCTCACATCTCTTGTTTCTTTTTGGGGAGGGGTGTAATTAAAAGTCCTTTTCTAAGCTCCAGAACATCATGAGTATCTCACAATCCATATTCTCCTCTTCCTAAATGAGGAGAGATGGCATTTTGGGGGATTATAAAAGATGTGGTATTTGCTCTAGTACAACTGGTTATTGTGGTTATGTTGGACATTACACGAATGTTCAGTTTTGCTGACACTTGGCTTCTGCTGTTCCTAGGTAGAACAGAGTGCCCATGTAGCTTCATAGTTAAGGCTGGGCTTGAGTGGGTGGGGAATAACTTCTGTTTAGCCTGATGTTTTCTGCAGGAGCTTAAAATCCTGTTCTGATGTGTCTACTAGGTTGATCGAGATAGAGATCTTCTCATTCAGCAAACAATGAGACAGCTCAACAATCACTTTGGTCGCAGATGTGCTACTACTCCAATGGCAGTCCACAGGGTGAAGGTTACATTTAAGGATGAACCAGGTGAAGGCAGTGGTGTAGCACGAAGCTTTTATACTGCTATTGCACAAGCTTTTTTGTCAAATGAGAAGCTGCCAAATCTAGATTGTATCCAAAATGCCAACAAGGGAACCCATACAAGTAAGTGTCTTAATGAATGCTTTATATAACATGAACTTTGAGCAGTTATTTTCATACCAAATGATGTGTGGTGATTTTGTTTTCAATGAGAAGGGCCAATAAAGACCCATTTCTATGTACTACGTTGAGTGTTTTTTTTAACTGAACTGTCCTGCCTGACAGGCAGCCCTGTAGAGATTGATAGACAGGTGTGCAGGAGACGAGAAAGGGTTCCTGTGTGTTTTGTAAAAAATAAATTAACCCCTGTTATGTAATTCTTCACCTAAAAAAGAAATCCTGACTTCTGCATTGCTATGCAAATAAAACAAACTTGTCCAGCCAAACATTAGTTGCAACAAACTCCATTCAAAATAATACAACTCAGCAGGGTGCCTAAAACAGTTCACTTAAAATCTAGTTTAAACAGAAATACCTTGCACTTCTGACGAGAATTTGACAAGAGAACTGGGTATTTGGAACTTTGTCTGGAAGAGAATTCTAGGAAGCTGGAATTGCTGTAGAGAGTGCAAGTTCTTTGGTTTAACCTGGCAAATAGATGGTACTGCTGAAAGTGCTAGCAACTTTAATTGGCAGGGGGGCTCAGATGGTTAGAGGGAGTCTTCTGGATACAAGAGTCCCAGGTTATGTGGGACTTTAAAGGATGATACCAGCACTTTTAATGGACCTTGGAAGCAGCTAGTGCAGCAGACTCAGAACATATTGAATGGTCTCATGTCTGCCACTGCAGGCTACAGCCAGGCATCTCCATTTTGCACTTTCTAGCTGAAACTTCCCAGTTCTCAAAGTGAAGCATTGAAGAAGGCAAGGTTAGATCTAGAAAGGAGGGAGGTATGGACAAGACTGCATATGGAGAAGGGCATTTCTGGTCTCTGTTCCCATCTTTCCCCCCAAAACATAAACCAAGGCCCAGGATCTTAACCTGATCAGACAAAGTCAGAATGAACCCACCTAACAAGGTAGATATCCAGAACAATTGCATACCCAGCAAGCATAACTTCAGTCATACTTGGTTTCAGATTTCACTTTTTTGAATCTCCTCATTTTGCTTTCAGACACTATTTTTGCATAGAGATTATTGCTCTGAGATTCTTTGTTAATGAAATGTAGATCTAGTCATAAGCATTTTGATGACAACCTAATAACCACATACGAGATCATACTTATGGCTGCACTTAATATTACATAGTACTATTAACAGTATGGATCCTTGTGAGATTCTTTATGACTGATTATAGGGGCTGACAATTTTCTGAGCCCTTACTGAACTTTTCAGTAGTTGAGGCTACAGAGATTTCCAAATAAAGCATATGTAGTCTCTAGATCAGATATATTTGAATGCAGTGTTGATGACTTCATAATATTTATATATAAATATTGTTGGGAAATGCAGGTTTACAAGAACTAAACTTTGCTGTCCCCATCAGGTCTCATGCAGAGGTTACGGAATAGAGGGGAAAGAGATCGGGAAAGGGAGCGTGAAAGAGAAATGAGGAGAAATAGTAGTGGCTTGCGAACTGGCTCTCGACGAGACAGGGATAGGTAAGTAATGTTTTTAAAAATAATTAATGTCAGAAGAATGTCTGAAATAGTGAACCACTAGTTATTATTGGTTATTTCTCTTATTAAGTAAGAGGCTGCTGATCTTTTTTCACCTGACCCCAATAGCTGCTGTTCAGATTTCTTGACAACTGTGTAATATTTGCTTTTCACAATTGCAGAAGTATAAGATCTTGTTCTATTTATTTACTTAATACATTTATATCCTGTTGTTCTAGTCAGTGATTCCCAAGATGGTTTACAGTACAAACAGTGAAAAACAATTCACTATAGGAACAGCAGGTGTAGGCATTAACAGCTCTGATCTCATTTCCATTGCCACCAGCATAGGGCTGGATCTAGTGGATCCATTTCACTTACAGTGGTGCTTTCTCTTGAGCAATAGAGCTTCTTATATCAGGAGAATGTTCTTTGCACCAGAGGAACATGCCTCAGTTATCAGAATGGATCTACCAGATCCACCTTGTATGTGTAGACCAGGGTTCACAGAGCAAGATCAGAAAGTGATAGCTAGGAAGCCAGTGATACCATTATTGTGGGATCCAGATGTGAAAGGATGTTCCTGTTATTCCGTAACATGTTGGTCAAGGAGTACATGGACCCCAGATGATTTCTGATGAAATGTTGTTTTTTAAGGGACTTTAGAAGACAACTTTCCATTGACACCAGACCGTTCCGACCTGCGTCAGAAGGGAATCCTAGTGATGACCCCGATCCTCTTCCAGCACATCGACAGGCTCTGGGTGAAAGACTTTATCCCCGTGTACAAGCAATGCAACCTGTAAGGCTAACCTCCCCACCTTTCTGCTGTAGAGTAAATTGTTTTTGTTTCTTCCTCAGAATTTATTGTAGGTGCTGTGTTAAGTCATAAATCGCTTGGTACATTTGCACAAGTTCTTGTCCTTTTGTCTACAGCTGTGTGACTAATACATAAAATATTTTTGAATTGATATACAGTAAACCTTTATTATCTGGCACTTAATTACCCAGAATGCTCAGTTAACTAGCATTGCTCAGATTGCAGGTACTTCCCCTCAGCCAGCCTACCCCTGCATCTTTGAGCACATGTGGGACGTGCCCTACTCCTGCATCTCCAGTTGGGCAGCTTGACGCCCCAGACCGTTGCTGAGCTTCTGACAGCTGGCACTGCCAGTTGACATAATACTTGGGTGCCATTTCCCCCCTCAGCTGTCAAGCTTGTTCCTCTGGGCAGGACAGAGCAAAATCTCAGTATCCAACACAGTTGATTAACCCGCAACCCCCATTCCTCAAAAGTGCTGCATAACAAAGGTTTTACTATACTGTGAGATGAAGGCTTCTGCCTCACAATCTATTGCAGGCATAGAACTCTGAGGACTCAAAAGTTGTCTATGCCAAGGGTTTCCCAGTTGATTCCATTGGGCAAGAAAGCTCCATGCATGTAAAAGGATCTATGCATGATGCTGGCTTCTTCATTTAAGTGAGTTGTGAAAACCGTGAGCACAGAATGTCTGAGTGTATGACCAGCCTGTCGATCAATGATATGGTTTCTTAAATGCTATGGACTGGAACTAATGACTTCCTTTTGTTGGAGGATGGACTCCTTCCGTTATAGGAAGGGAGCCAACCATTGTATCCAGCCCATAGTTACCAAATGCATATAGAAGCTGAAAATAAAGATATTAATTTCTTTGTGTTCAGGCATTTGCAAGCAAGATCACAGGTATGCTGTTAGAATTGTCTCCTGCTCAGCTGCTTCTCTTGCTAGCCAGTGAAGATTCCCTTCGAGGAAGAGTGGATGAGGCCATGGAGCTTATTATTGCACATGGAAGGTATATTTTACATTAGAGCAGATTCCACAGTGTCCAGGGAGGCTTAAAGAGGCACTTTGGGTTTTGAACTCCTGATGGAAGACAAGGATCAGGTCTTGTGCACATCACAGCGCTGTCACAGAACTCCTGAGTTTTAGGGGGAAGCTTGTTTTTTTAAACCTTAGTTTTCCCATGGCAGAAATATTTTTGTGAATATTCAGAGAATCTTGAACAACAGGCATGTGTTGTAAGGACGCTTGTAAACATTGCTGCTATTATAATGTGGTGGTCTGTATGTTTTTTAGGAAAAATGATAAGAAATTGCACTTCATAGAATCAAGACTTAGTACAGTTCTGGGGTACATAATGAATCGGGTTCAGGACTGTCATTAACATCCCAAAAGAAATTGTTCATATGTGGCAGGAGTTCAGTAAGATATATGAGAACTGAGAAAAGTTTAGGAGTTAACAAGAAGATGACAGTTAATGAAGTTGGATATTTGATTAAAAAATCCTGGTAGTCATGTGAAACTAAAGTCATTTGCAGATATTGGGAATCTTAAATGATAAAGCATCTGATTTTTGAACGTTGATGAGTTGAAAGGATTGTGAAGTTTTAAGCTTGAATTTTATCTTTATTTTGGACTTCCAAATTCTGTAGCTTCAGGTGTTGGATACTGTTAAACTGTAGGTAGGCTTAGTATATATTTCTCCTGTACAACTGAAATAATTGGCAAGAATTGGGAGTATTCGAGGTTGAATGAGGGTTGTTGGTTTTTTAACCGAAGTTATCCTTTTGATAATGAAATTGAAACCTCTGGCTACATGTGGCTCTCTCACAGATATTTTGCTTTTATCTTCTAAGGGAAAATGGAGCTGATAGCATCCTAGACCTTGGATTGTTGGATTCTTCAGATAAAGTACAAGTAAGACATCTATTTTAGCATTTACTCGCTTCTGCTATGGGGTAGGGGACATACAAAACTATTGGCCACTCCCTGTCTTCTTTTTAGATTCCTGGGGATTGGATTGATTGATTTTATTTCAAATATTTAAAATTTAAAATAAAATATTTTAATATAAAAATATAAAATACTTTAAAATATTATTTAAATATTTATTCCTTGCCTTATCTTGGACTAGGGTTGCCAACCCAGGCAGGGCCTGTAGATCTCCCAGAATTACACCTGATCTACAGTGATCACGCCCTTTGGAGAAATTAGGTGCTTTGGAAGGTGGACCTTATGGCATGAACTCCCTTCCCTCCTCCAGCCTTCATCCCCCCCCCCCCAAGTTTCCAGTCTCCAAATCTCCATGAATTTCCCAAGCCAGAGTTGGCAACCCCATCTCAGACTTAAGCCAGCCCTTTTTTTTTTTTTTAAGCAAAAACTGTAAGGACAGAAACATCATAAGTGAAGTGTGACCTTGAACAACTTTCGTGACCCAAGCTTAAAGTATTTTTTTAAATATCGGTGATAAACCTAAATACACAAATCGACATTTTAGAAACAGTTGTCTGCATAATCTTTCGGTGTTTCTTAATTTAATTTAGTACATAAATTTTTTGAGCTGTGAAGAGGATTTCAGCTGCTTTAATTTAACACCCTCTTTTTCACGTTTTTCTTCCCCCTAAAAGGAAAATAGAAAGCGGCATGGTTCTAGTCGCAGTGTAGTGGATATGGAATTAGATGATACAGATGATGGTGACGATAATGCTCCACTGTTCTATCAACCTGGAAAGCGTGGTTTCTATACTCCAAGGCCTGGCAAAAACACAGAAGCCAGATTAAACTGTTTCAGAAATATTGGCAGGTGAAGTATTCTCTAGCTTTTGTATATCACTGTTTTGAGTGAAATAAAAGAATGCATGTCGTCCTCTAAGATAAGACTCTCCCCCTCCCCCCCAATGATTTGTCAGAAACTAGAATATCAGGCTTACAGCAGTTCCCATTAAGTACTGGAAATAAAGATGATTTCTCATTTTCAGCATTTCTCTCTGTAAAACTTAACAAACTTCTCTGTTGCTTCTCAGAATTCTAGGGCTGTGCTTGCTACAGAATGAACTTTGTCCAATCACATTAAATCGGCATGTAATCAAGGTACTCCTTGGTAGAAAGGTAAGTATTATAGTAGCAGTTTAATTGCATTTGGCAAGGGAGTACCAACTTACAGTACATATTACAAGGAAATAGAAAGAACAAATGCGCATTTAAAAATTCACTGAGTCAAGATAATATGTACATTAATCTGGTCAAAATAATCAGGAAAACATTCTGTTCCTTGAAAATATCACAGTTGAGCAAGGCACTCTTTATTGACACAACTGGCATATTTGCCCCTTTGCACTGGCATATGCCCTGTGTTTCCCCACTGGTGCAGCCAGGAGAGCAGTGATCCCCAACATATGGCGCCTTTGGGCACAGTGGCACCCAGCAGTGGGCTAATGCCCATTTACTTCTTCCCAAAGGATATAGCCAGTCCTCTCTTTCCTTCACCTCACTGGAGAAGGAGGTGCTTCAGAGGAAGAACCCAGCAGGCATCATCTTTGTATCTGCAAGGAGTACACAGTTGAAAATAGCAATTCCCCATGAAGGTTCTTAAAATTTTTAAAGTGCCATAGACTCAACAAGATTGACGACCCCTGCAGAAGAACACTGTCTCAGTTCAAGCATATCTGGGAGCTATATGGCCTATAAGTTGCTCATTTGCTGCTGGTTCTCCTGGTCACAAAACTTCCAAGCAAAGACTCAGTTGCCTGGTCCAGTGCAGCAGTACAGAAAGATAATGGGTGCAGTAAAGGAGGTGCAAGAAGGCACAATTTGTAGATCATGCTTTGCATTTTAAAAAGTTCACAGTTGATCAGAGGAACTGTATTTGGATCCTTCTTGCATAAATAGCCAAGGGGAAAGATTGCCACATTTCATTAAGACACAAAGTGGAATAGTGAAATGCAGAAAATGTTTTGACTTTTTGAAAGCTGTAGAAAGTCATTGTCCGTATTCGTAGATTACAGCAAACCTCTGTATGTGACCAGCACGGACACAGCTTGTTTGTCATGCCTGTGCACACCTTCCTCTTCCTCCCGTCTCTCTAAAGTTGATTTTTGGGGAGGAAACAAACTCTAGTTTGCCCAGGTGTATGTAGTCAAATGCCTCTGCAAACTGGAGTTTATTTGAAGATTTCCTAAGTCAGGAATGTTCAACTCTGGTTGCAAGTGAAGGAATAAGGAAATTTATAGCCCTGGAACATATCTGTATGAATCATAAACTGGAGTTTGTAATATCTGGAAAGCAGTCATTTCTTAATTATATAAATTGTCTTCAGAATGTGACCATTTAAATAAAACTAAAATCTTTAATGACTCCAGGTGAAGGTTTTGTAAAATTATTCATTTGTTGGTATATCCTGAATCATACTTGCAAAACTCCATAGTGGTTCAACTCTGACCTCAAGCTAAACCACGGTGCCTGCTAACTGTAGTTTATAGTATAAACCATGATTTAAGTTTCTAAATGTACAACAGGCAAAACGTGGTTTAGAGCTGTCTGCTTTTGTCTTCTGTCTCTTAGCACTCAGTTTCATAAGTTCGCTGCAGTGGTGCAGTGACTTCTGGGGCAAATCACTGACACTCTGTGGTTTAAGTCAAGCGACATGCAAACCTATTTCAAATCACTGTCTCTGATTCTACTTTTGCTGATTGATCAAACTGTGGTTTATCAGCTCAGACATTATGCCAAACTGTAGTTAAACTACTTTAGCCATAGTTTGGTGTGATGTCTGAAATGAGCCATTTTAATCAAAGGAATGGGAAGTCTTGGATCTACCTAAGATCTAACAGGTCTCCTGGTGTTGTGGACACAGTGCTTGGAAGTTAATAGCAGGCTTCTTAGCAGTGTAGCAGTCCTGTAAGCACACAACTAATTTTTTTAGTTCCTGGATAAGCCCTAACCCTACTATTGAGGCCATGCGTTTTATTTTCAGGTTAACTGGCATGATTTTGCTTTTTTTGACCCTGTGATGTATGAGAGCTTGCGGCAACTTATCCTCGCTTCCCAAAGTACAGATGCTGATGCTGTTTTTGCAGCAATGGACTTGGCATTTGCAATAGATCTGTGCAAAGAGGAAGGTGGAGGACAGGTAAGTACTGCTTGAACAATTCATAACCATCTATACTTTTTGCCCTTTCCTGGTTAAAAATAAACTTTAAACAGCAAATTGGTAACGCAAGAGTGGACAAATTTTAAATTTGGATGTACTCTGCCATAGAAAAATGAATATCCTAATCTTTTTTTTAACCCCCCTCCCACTAACTACAGTTTTGTAATATTTTCCCCAGGTTGAACTTATCTCTAATGGTGTAAATATACCAGTCACTCCACAAAATGTTTATGAATATGTCCGAAAATATGCAGAACACAGAATGTTAGTAGTTGCAGAACAGCCTCTACATGTAAGTGATGTGGATTTTTTTCACCATAAATGTATTGGTTTCTGTTTATTGTTGCATAATCTGTGTAGAATGTTAAATTTAGATATATTACTATCAACAGTTTCTGTATAAGTCCTCTGTGGGCTGAGAATCGATTTTCCCCCCAGTCATTTTAGCCCTTCAGGGAAAAGGAAGGAAGTGACAAAATTCACATTAATATTGTAAGATGAAAAAAATCTCGTAACTTTTCATGGCTTTTGTACCATTATTGGGTTTCTGTTCCAAACTGTAGTTAATAACACATTACTGGATACTGAAGAGATTCCTTAGTTGATCTGTATTTCCTGTGCGAGCGTGATTCATGGCATCATTGGGGGGGGGGTGTTGTACAGATGAAGTTGGGACCTCTTTTAAAAAGGAAGGATAACATATGTGTCATTTATGTGTTTAACTCAGACACAAAAAACTGTGATAAAACTGTACAGGCACTTCCGGATCTTGCTAGGAGATCTCTCCACTAGCAGTACATACAGGGAGAATAACAACATGCAACAACCAGAAAGACTCAGTGGCCCGTCTAATCAGTCCTATGGTAATAGTGCCCCAACATAACTGATAACAGAAGAAGAAGCCATCAAGCATTCAGGCTAGCATGTTCTCTCTCACTGCCCAGAACAGATCACCTGTTGCTGAAGCAAGAAGTGATGCTTTGTAAGGTGGGATAGGCAAAGTTTTAGGGATAACACTACTGTAGTCGGGTGGGGTGCTAAAGGTACCATTGGACATCTTATTGCCAGGAAGCCTATAGTTCTTGTTGATGTGGAATTCTCATATCTTTTTCAGGCAATGAGGAAAGGCTTGCTGGATGTGCTTCCAAAGAATTCGTTAGAAGACTTGACAGCAGAAGATTTCAGGCTCCTAGTAAATGGCTGTGGTGAAGTAAATGTGCAAATGCTAATCAGTTTCACTTCTTTCAACGATGAGTCAGGTATGAAATCCTTTGTTTAATCTCAGAGTTACAGGACAGTAGTATCGCTGTTGCATGCTTACCAGTTAGTGTGTACCAGTTGGACAAGCGTCCTAATATTGTATGCCAATAAAAGGTATTTGAATTGAATTGAATTGACAAGCGTCATCTTACCATAAGCTTCCATAATACCTGACTACTGGGATGCCTTCCCACCAAACTGTAAAAATGAGTTCGGAGGGCATGGCACCTGCTTACATCTAGACACGAGTGTTCTCTCAGAAGATGTTTCCTCCACAAGTGAAACCTGCCTGCCTGTTTTTAATTGAAACCATATTTGGCTTTACTATGTATTGGCTAAAATTAGTCCAGGGCCCTTATGTGCTTGGCTTTCTCTCTGCAGTTTTCATTTGAATCGTAGCATACCGTTAAGTGTAGTCTTCTGTGTGAATGTCTATTTCCATGACATAAATAGCTGTGAATTGTCTGCTGTTTTATTCTGGAATAGGAGAAAATGCTGAGAAGCTTTTGCAGTTCAAGCGTTGGTTTTGGTCCATAGTTGAGAAGATGAGTATGACGGAGAGGCAAGATCTCGTAAGTAGTTTTCTCTTGGCCAGATTTGTAAGGTTAATTTGTTACCTGTTGACTCAGCGTGCTCAGTTCTTCCACTTGGAAAAAAAGATGTACTAACCTCAGTTTGGCCTGAATCTAGAGAGAATTCCACACAATGAAGGAATCTTTAGGTTTGTATTTCTTGAGCAAGAACTCCTTCTGCTGCATTGCAGCCTTCTCTTTAAAAGTGAGTTAAGTTGGTGATATAACTGGGGGTGGGCGAGGCTGTCAGTCAAAGGACGGATAATTCACTGGGTCTCCCCACACCCTGGACATGCCCATAGAGATTTTAAATCTCAAAAGACTAGGACCAAAAAAAGGTGTGACAGAAAACCAGGTCAGTTTTCAAATAGCAGTTGAGAAGTAATGAAGCAGCAGTTTCCCAGAGTGCTTCATATCAGTTATTTGGAAATTATAGATTTCTGCTGCTGGTTATTTAACCCATTCAAGCACTTAGCTTTCCTGATTTGGCAAAGGTTAAGACAGGAATCACAGGCTCTAAGCAACTGAGATGTTTGAAGTAATGGCTCTCTGCTGTAACATTATTTCAAGTTGTAAGGCTTTGGGCACAAGGGAATTAAAGGTAAAGGTTTCCCTTGCTTGAAAGCCAGTCAAATCTGACTCCAGGGGGCGGTGCTCATCTCCATTTCCAAGCCAAAGAGCCAGCATGACTAAACGCCGAGGCGCACGGAACGCTGTTACTTGCCCACTGAAGCGGTACTTGAAATTTCTTGCTTCCAACCTGCTAGGTTGGCAGGAGCTGGGGCCAAAGACAGGCGCTCACTCTGTCACGTGGCACTAGGGTCTTGAACTGCTGAACTACAGACCTTCTGGTCTGCAGCTCAGCGTCTTAACCTCTGAGCCACCGTGGCTCAGGTTTACAAAACTGGTGTGTGTTTCCTGAGGTCGCTACTAATTTTATTTTTTATCTGCCCCTTAGGTTTATTTCTGGACATCGAGCCCATCTTTGCCTGCCAGTGAGGAAGGATTTCAGCCCATGCCTTCCATCACAATAAGGCCGCCAGATGACCAACACCTTCCTACAGCAAACACTTGTATTTCTCGCCTTTATGTCCCACTCTATTCTTCTAAGCAGATTCTCAAACAGAAATTGCTACTCGCCATTAAGACCAAAAATTTTGGTTTTGTGTAGAGTATTTAAAAAAGTGTGTATTGCTGTGTAATATTAACTAGCTAGTTTTTTGTAGATTTTTCCATTTGTCTATAAAAGTTTATGAAAGTTAATGCTGTCATGCTCCCCCTGCTGGTACTTCAGTGATTAAATGCAACATTCCTGTACTAAGTTTGTAACCCACGGGCGGAAGGAGCTCTAGCGATGTTAGACTGTACCCATTTGCTAGTTGGCAACTTCTTGGCCAGACTCCAGCCAAAGATGACAGCAGAACAATATAAATTACACTGTGATTTAGCTTTTTTTTTTTTTTTTTTTTTTTTTTGCTGAGGGGGAGAGATATGTAAAATGTTCTTTAAAAATTCACTGCTTGCCTTTGTGGAAGGTGTTTCAGCAAAGGCTCTTGTATAGAGGGAGTAGGGAATTTCAAAATAAAAAATGAAGTATGTTCTGTGTTTTATTTTAACTTTTTTAAAAAAGGTGTTTAATTTTGTGGTTGTGCATCATGTATATTGAACTTGTAAAAAGTTCTTGCCAGTTCAGAGCTGAGTTGAAAATCATTCACGTTTGCTTTCAAAAACCACTGCCATTGCAATTTTATCTAGTTGCATTGGACTCTGGCACATTAGATACCACCACTAATGATTTTGCATGTAATCTGTATACCTTAGTGAGGGTCTTTTTTGTATATAACAAGGAAGCCAATGCACAGTATTTAATCGTTCACAATCAACACTTTTGTATCCCTCTTTCCTTGAGCAGTCAGTCAGGAAGTTGTTCCATTTCCAACTCAAACCTGGAAACTTGTTCTGCTGTGTCTCAGGCTGTTGAAGTTCTCAGCCTAGGCACTACCTGGTAACTGTAAAATGTTTATAAGATCATGATTATTTGAAGGTACATTTTGGAGAAATTTAATGTTCGTGAGCGGCTTAACTACTTTTGTATCTAGCCTTTTTTAAGTATCTTGTTACAGTTTTTAATAAATTACAGACAAAGTACAAAGTCATACTGAAGAAACAATAGTTTTTATTTATGTAGCCTGTATATTTTTAGTTATCACAGCACACCACTTGTCCACTAAACCACTCTTAAGTTCCATAAGTGGATAAAATTCATCCTGATCTACAATCAAAACAAATGGTTCAGCCCACATTTTACAGTTAGCAGAAAATAATTGCCTGGGCCTTGCAAATTCTTTCTTGTGAGCTGAATGTGTGGATGGCAGGCAATGTAGTTTGTTCAGCTAGCACAAAAAAGTTGCCAAATGCACTGCAATGTGTGTGCAGAATTCTCACTTTTGTATTAAAAGGTTTCCTTTTTTAAGAGCCCTGTTGTATTTCAGTATATTAGGATTCAGTTTTGTCAAGTACTAAAATATTCTATGAAAGGGGGAGGCACTTTGAAATCGCTTGTACACTGTCTCATGGATAGATGCTAGACTGGAACTCCTAAATGATGATTAGTTGTAATTGCCCAATTTAATTTGTGTTCTTGGCATGGGGAAAGTGCGCATTACTGAAAACTCACCCAAATTTCTGCCAAAATGGACCAGTTGTTCTCCCCCACTTAAGCATTTAATCGGCATCAGTCTTAGCTTAAAAATAATGGCTTGGGATTTATTTATTTTTTGTAGAATGTCTAACTGTAGTAGATCTTGCAGCTCTCTAGAGCACAACTTTCGCCTCCATGTAGTAGACCCTGAAGACTGTTCCCCACCTCTTAAAACAAGACTGTGCCCAGCTTAGTTTTGAACAAACACAAAAATAACCTGCAGGTGCTTAAAAAAAAAAAAAGAAGTAGGGTTTTCTTCTGCATGTACTGATGAAACCGTTAGCTTCCCCAAGAACAGCCCTTCCAGGCATAACAACAGAGGCTGCAATCGTTTTTTTAGTGGATGTAGAATTCTGGATTCTGCTCCTGAGTCTGCCATCAGTTTATGGCAAGTTACTTAATGTCTCTGAGCCTCTTGCATTCTGTAAAATAATAAGTTACCTACCTCACAGAGATGTTGAGGCTTAGTAAAGTTATTCTCCTCCCGTGCCCTCTTACAAAAAGGCTGTGTATATTGTAAAGAACTGTTATATATAATCTGTGTATATATAGCATATCCATATGTTATATGTATAATTCTGTATATAACATAGCTGTTTTACAACAATCACAGCTGGGTAAACAACACAGTAAGCAAGCCCTTTACAGTAGCTTAACAATTACATATATACACACTTAAATGACATTTTGCTGACACTCTAACCAAAGGGGAAAGTTAGAATGATTTATGCTGTAGTCATTGACTCGAGATGTATATGTAGCTATATAAATAGCTTTTCTCTGTATATTTGAACAGTATCAAGCTTTTAATAAGAAATGTTTATTAAAATTGTACACCGCATTGACTGACTTAAGTTAGTTTCTTTTAACGTGCTAGAGAAAAGAGAGGTTTGTAGGAAAGCTTTAGTTGTGTTTTGATTTTCACCCAATGCTTGGGAAAAGTACAGAAGTGGTTTCTGTAAATGTTTCCATTTGCTGATTCACAGGGTTTGTTTTACAACTGACATTGAGGCTCTTTTTTGGTTTTGCTTCCAAAGTGATTTGGGTTTCTTTTTAGTCTACCTTTCAGATGTTAGTGAGCTTTATGGCTTGCACGAGGATTTAATACTTGCATGAAAATACTTGACTCTTAGAACAACAGGTCTTTGATCTCACTAGCTAGATAATGGGGTCTGGGTCTGGGTGGAAAATAGGCAGCCCTCCGTGGTGAGGTCTGTACAAATGATAGTTGTAAGAGATGGTCAAACACCACTTCATCATCAGTCTTCTTGCGGTCCCACATGGGGACTGTGCATGAGCAGGCCTGCCATCGGATTGGTCTTTACATGTAGAAACCGCCAGGGGATGCTGAAGCCAGAAGCTTGTTCTTGCCCACGGACCATGTGCTCCTGTGCACCAGTGCCCACCTACCTTCAGTTCCTCTCTTGCTGCTGAAAGAGAAGGTTGTGGTTTTGGAGTCTTCAGCTACAGCGGAGAGGATTTTTTTTGTCCAGAGTTGTTGAAGCTACATCGGCTTCTGAGTCCCTTCCATGGCTCAGAAGGCCCTTTTCAAGAAGTGCTCTCAATGTGGAGTGAAGATGACCCAAACTGAAGAACACAGCCTTTGTCTGTTCTGTTTGGGTGAAGGGCATAGTGTCTCCACATGTAAGGCCTGCCAACGCTTCACTCGTAAAGCTCAGGGGGATAGGGCATCGAAACTTAAGGCAGCGCTATAGGAGAAAGCCCTTAAAGTCTTAAAGCCCTCATCCAAGTTGACCCTGGAGAAAGCTCCCAGTTCTGTGTCTTCAGAATTGACACGTTCAGCTCCGCTCTTGGATCCGTGTCCCAGTGGTTCCGATCTTGGCTGCACTCTCCTTGGGCTCACTGCGTCGCTTCTGAGCCTGGGGAAGAGAGTAAATTGATTCCCCAGAAAAATGCTTCCATCTTCGCTCCTGAGCCAATGCCAGCCTTGCAAGAGAATCCCAGAACCCCATCTCTGGGTCTAAGATCTCCACTGGTTTCTATCTCCAATGGGGATAGGGATACTGGCTTGCCACATGGCCAAGTTCTGTGCAAGTCTGGTCTGGAACAAATGGCCACAGTTCTGTGGTCTCAGCCCCAACCACTTATGTGATGGTCGTCGCATCCCTACACAATGTCTGCAGGATATTTGGAGAAATGGGGCGACAACTTCGGAAGCCCCGGGGATGCATGTTTATATCATTACCCAAATCAAGTGTCTTTGTGTCCGCCTTCAGTGACCATGTTGCGCAGACTGCTTTCTCCCATTCCTGCAGTGTGAGGAGAAGAACCAACAATCAAATCTGACGGATTCGACACAACATCGGATCCAAGCCCAGATGAGAGGGTAGGAAACCATATTCGGCGTCTCCCACAGAGAATCTCCAAATGTTTGCAGAACAGATGATTCATATGGCCCAGTCTCTCAAGACAGAACTCATTATCTCAGAGCATAAACCCAAAGATAAGATTATGAGTTGCCTCTATTCAGAGTTTCTTAGGATTATTGCTTTCCCAGTGTTGGGTAGCCTTGAGGACCTCACGCAGGAACTGTGGCAAAAACCTGCATCTCTCCAGCCTACCTCCAGAAGGGTAGAACATTTTTATAAAATTAATAAGGAGCCATTAAATTATTTGACAACTCATCCTCCAGTGTCATCCTTGGTTACGGAGGAGATGCAGCCAAAGGGCCATCAGGCCTACCACTCTGCTCCCACAGGTAGGAAAAGTGAGAAAACTGGATGTCCTGGGTCAAAAATTATATTCAAAGTTGCCAACCATGAAACTGCATTGGCAGCGAGCCCTGTTTTTCGCATTCCCTCCATTCCCATTCCTTATCGGTAATAGAGAAGGCCAGGAGGGAGAGATCGAACATGATCCTGGTAGCACCCTTTTGGCCTTGTCAGATATGGCTTCCGATCCTTATAGAGGTCTCCCAGGGCCAGTTCCTTCCCCTACCACACCAACCAGATTTAATCGGCATCAGTCAGGTGCTTCATCACAATCTGAACCTCCTCCACCGATGGCCTGGAGGCTTCAGACAGAGACCTAATATTTTCTAAGGGGGTTAACAGTGTTCTCCTACAGTCATGGAAGCCTAACACTAGAAAATCCTTTCAGTTGGGTAATGTGTCTGAGGAAGTGTGCGTGCACACGAAAGCTCACACCCTGAATACAACTTTGTTCGTCTTGAAGGTGCCAGTGGACTCTAACTTTGTTCTACTAGGAAATCCTGCATGTATGAGTGGAAGTGATTTTCCATCTGGTGTAGTGAGAAGGATGTGTTGCCAGGTGGTGCCTCTTTGCAGGTCGCATTTGATTATTTATCACGCTTGAAAGCTAAGGGCTTAGCCCTTTCTTCTTTGAAGGTTCACCTGGCTGCCATCTCTTGCTATCACGAAAGAATTGAAGAAGGATCAGTTTTCTCCCATCATTTGTCTAAGAGGTTTCTTAAGGGGTTCGGTAATCTCTTAGTGCCCCAATGGTCTCTTATCTGTTGTGTTAGCACAGTTAATGCTCAAGCCTTTTGAACCCCTTGCTACCTGTTCTTTGGCAGAACTTTCTACAAAAGTGTGTTTCTTAGTAGCTGTTACCTCAGCCAGAAGGGTGAGTGATCTAGCAGCTCTTCAGAGAGATTCCCCATTTTAGAAGCCCTGTTCTGAAAGAGTAATCCTTCGCCCTAGTCTTAGGTTTCTTCCTAAGGTAGTTTCTAGGTTCCATTTATCCCAAGATAATGTTTTGCTTGTATTTTTTCCTGCACCTAGCCCTGAGAATGAGCGCTCATTACATTCTTCAGATGTTAGGAGGGCGTTTTTATTTTACCTCAAGAGAACCCTGGAGTTTCACAGGGATGTTTGTTTTAGTGGCCCTAAGAGAGGTAGGAGAGTGCCATCTTAGACCCTGTCCCGATGGATTTTCAGACCATTAAGGAGTGTTATGATAGGGCCAGATTGCCATGATCGTTGAACATTCATGCCCATTCCACTAGGACAATGGCTTCTTCCACAGCTTTCCTGGATGGAGTGCTTTTGAGGGAGATCTGCAGAGCTGCTACCTGGTCGTCGGCAGACACATTTGTATGTCACTATGCTTTGGAGCTGGAGGCGAGATGTGAGGCTCAAGTGGACAAGGTAGTTCTTCATTCACTTTTCAAGTGAGGAGAGCATGCCCTACCGCCTGGTGAGTCGCTTGCTAGAATCCCCCTGTGGGACTGCACAGAAGATTGATGATGAAAACGAAGTTGCACTTAGCTGTAACTATTCACTGAGTATCTTCTGTGCAGGCACACATACTCTCCCTCCTGCCCCACTGCATGCTCTGGCTTCAGCAGTGCTAGAGGTACTGAGGGTAGGGAGCTTGTGGTCCCTGGACAGGAACAAGCTTCTGGCTCTGGTGCGCAGCACCCCCTGGAGGCTTCTAGTTGTAAAGACTTATCCAATGGCAGGCCTGCTCATGCATGGTCCCCATGTGTGCCTGCACAGAAGATACTTGATGAACAATAGTTACAGGTAAGTGCAACTTTGTTTTTCCATTTGCCTGAGTTACTGCACACTTGGGTTTTTTTCATTTCTCTTTGCTGTTTCCCCCCTCGATTTAAACTGAGTGCACAAGCAGTTATTAAACTAGGCTTCAGTCATTTGGGCAGATACCATGATCAGTGCTCCCTCTAAGCTGTGGAGTCTTGTGAGCAAAAATTCTACTTTGTGAGCAACCGGCGTTAAAGTTGTGAGCAAGCGATTTGGCTGCTGCATAAATTAGTTTGCTCTGCAGCCATCCTTCCTGAGCTGAGGAAAAAAAGTGTGAACCAGAGGCTAAAAAACTGTGAGCTAGCTCACACTAACTAAGCTTAGAGGGAACACTGACTATCTTAACAATTTCTAGTTTAAATCAAGTAGGAATTTGCAAAACCTAAGTCAAGGTGTGTATATGTGATTGAAGGACATGTTTCATTCTTACTTGCTATATTTAAAACTGAGGATGGGAATTAAATGCAGAGGTCATTTCGGGGGGGAACTGCATTCCCCCAGGTGAGGTGCAGGGGGGCGGGGCACATGATGAAGCCCCGCCCCCTGCTTCCAGCCGCCCTGCTTCCAGCCCTCATTCAGCCAGGAGGAGGCAGGAGAAGAGGGAGGGTAAGTTGCTTCCTCCCCGCCTCTCCCCACCCCTGCCTGCCTGGGGCCAGGGAGGGCCTTGGTGGGGCTTCCTCGCACTCCCGCTGGCCTTGCAGGTCCACCGCCGGGCCCCTGATGTCAGGGGGTGTGGCATATGCTAATGAGTTATGCTAATGAGTTCCCCTAGCTCTTTTTCTACGAAATGACCCCTGATTAAATGTGTACTTTTCCTTTACTTATCATTTCATTCTGCCTGCTGTGGGCTCTGTCATGACTGAGGCCTTTCTACTTGAACTAGGAAAGATGTGGAAAGAAACTGCAGCAACCTTACAGTGCTTGCTATTGCTGTCCTGAAGGGAGGAATATGAAATATATTTACTTCTCTCGTAGTAGTCAGTAGTTTAATTCACCATAAATACAAAAGGAATCAGGAAGTTCTGGGAAGACTAACTTAAAAAAAAAAGTGCTGTTCCTCCAGTTTTGGCAAGAAGTGCCTTCCAATGCACTCGGTCCATGAAGCAAGGCCAAGATTCTTAGGTTCCAAAGTAGACATAGGTGGGAGATATAAAGAGGCTTACTGCTCCTTCATTATCTCACTACTTAGAACTCGTGCTGTGCTCTGTACTTCATTAATTGTGGGGAGAGCAGCATTTTGTGGGCCTCCTGACGCCTTCTCTTTTGCTATAGGTCCTTTATGGGGAATCACACTGTGCTATCTGAGCCCCTCCATTTTACCTGAGAATTCCCACTCTCTCAGAGTTTGCCACCTTCTTGAATACTGGCATTTTGCAGGGAGAAACATTGACTCAGATCAGGATCAGGGAAAGTAGTCACTGGCTGTGCCTTGGGTAACAAACAATGCTTGCTGGGTGGGGGGTGTCTGAGCCTCTCAGGTGTGCTGGCTGATCCTATGCAAATTCTGGGATTTTCAGCTGAAGGCTATCACGTTCTGTTTGAGGAAAACACTGAAATTGCCATACATTCTTTGTGGTCCTTATACTTTTTTACCTACTGGGATTATTTTTAAATATATTTTCCACAAATGCAGCAGTGGTTAGAGAGCCAGTGTCGGTGAAGTGGTTGGAATGCTGGGTTAGGTTCTATGAGAACCAGATTCGAATCCCCACTCTGCCATGGAAGCTTGCTGGGTGACTGAGCCAGTCACACACTCTCAGCCTAACCTACCTCACAGGGTTGTTGTGAGGATAAAAATGGAGGGGAGGAGAACAATGGAAGGTGCTTTGGGTTCCCATTGGATAGAAAGGCAGAGTATAAATTAAGCAAATTATATCTAACTATCTGAAATCAGCTTTCCCAGCAAACAGGAAGGACCTGAAAAGGCTCAGTACAGCAGCATAACTGACTCAATGAAACAGACAGTATCAAGTTGCAAATTCAGAACTATGCAAGATGATGGTTAATGAACATAAGCGTCTTGTTAAGATTGATCTATGAAGGTGCTAAAGTGTTACCCTTCATCTTGCCTGACTGAAATAAATGGGGCATTGAAGTGTTTTAAGGGACTGTGGCTTCTTTACTGTGGATGATTTTCATTGGATGACTGGGTTTGGTAAGTTGCCTATTGTGTTGCACAATATTTCCAGCACATCTTCGTTGCAGAAAAGCTCCAAGAAAATACACCGTGGAAGTCATGGAAAGATCAGTGAATAATGAAGCATTTGTCTCTTGCGAGTGAGATTAGTGATCTGAATGTCACTGAGTGGGTTCTTTTTATATTTGTTTCTAAGAAGTTTGGATAAACTATTTTTGTAGCTTGCCAGACTTTGGAATGAAACAGAGGTTGTATACAGGCAGTTCTCATAAGCAGAAAATGCCAGGCTCATTTTGGGAGGGGTATAATACCTAAGTAAATACACCTGGTTTTAAAAGCTTTGATAACAGAGGATAAAATGTGAGAGAGGTTTCCTTGTGTGAAATGTAGAGTTTAGTTTTGGATTCAAGAGAGGATTTTGCAGTGATTATCGGTCTAGCTTAGAGCATTGCAAGCTGCTTGTAACAAAGGGCAAATTCCCTTTGTGTTTTGTTTTCAGTTAATATTTAGTAGGCCCTGGGACCACTTCATATTCTCTCCCATATATTCCCCTCATAGTCTAAGATCTTCAGGAGAGGCCCTGTTGGGGGGTCAGGAAGCAATTTTTCTCCAGGCCAGTTTGGCTGGAGATCCTGGAGGTTTTGTCATCCTTTGGGCGTGGAACAGCAGTCACTGGGGGGGGGGGGGTGTATTTGTAAATTTCCTGCATTGTGCAGGGGGTTTGACTAAATGACCCTGTAGGTCCCTTCCAACTGTATGATTCTGTGTGTTCTCCCATTATCTGAAACTCAATACTGGCTAAGAACCTCTTTCTCCCCCGTTTTTTCAGTGACTGAACCTGACACCATCCAAACACTGTACCTTTCAAAGGTACAACATCAAAGAGCCCATATGATCATGGCAGTAGCAATGCTCTGCCTTTTTGCCTTTTAACTAGCATCTAGATTAATGAAGAGTACAGAACTCCAAACCATGCTGTATGGAAGTGTTATTGCTTTGTTTGTCTTTAGTTTTAGGAAACGTATATCCTTTCATAGCAAGCTTTGGCTGGGTAGCCAACACCAATGTTCCCTCTAAGTTGTGGAGTCTTGTGAGCAAAAATTCTACTTTGGGAGCTACTGGCATTGAAGTTGTGAGCGAGCAGTTTGGCTACCGCATCAATTAGTTTGCTCTGGAGCCCATCCTTCCTGAGCTAAGACAAAAATGTATGAGCTGGAGTCTAAAAAACTGTGAGCTAGCTCACAATAACTCAGCTTAGAGGGAGCACTGGCCAACACTAGTTTCAGATACTGCATCAATAGTCTTACAGATTTATTTTTTTGCAGTGTGTAGTTTGTGTTTTCCCTTTCTTGCTGATTTTATTCATCTGCTTTTAGAATTATGTTTACATGCTTTTTACATCATGGCAGTCCAGGTAATGTAGGTAAGGCCCCCAGGAGGCACTGAGCAGACTGAGACCTTCAAGCAAATTTGCTGTATCATGTATCACGCTAGCCATGTCCTGGGCCTATTAACGGTTTTAGAAGTCCAAAAAGAAAAGGAAGGAATTAGTCAAGGTTTAATAGTAGCCTGAAGATTGATGTATCTTGAAGAAGCTTTATGGCTCCATGTATTGTCCAGTAATGTTGCAAGAATAAATGCTTCCTAAAGACTCAAGAGTTCAACTCTGTTGGGCACCAGAAAGAAAAGGAATCCTGTTGTCAAAACTGTTTAAAATTCTGAGGGCTCTTCCCTCAATCACTATTTGCATCTCTTCAGGTCAAACAACACTTTCTGAACCCAAAAAGCTTTGATGCTGGAAGTGTCAAAGAGGTGTGTGAAGTGGCAAGATTAAATTTGTCTGGCTTGGCTGGGGAGGTAGCCAGCCTGTATGACCCAACCTCAAATTACAAACTTGTTGAGGATACCTAATATTTTTTCAGAGATGTCTGCAACTTAAACAGATGAATAAGAAAAGATGTAAAAACAAAAAACCTGTCAGAGTTATGCAAGGCAGGCCCCTAGCTCTTTATAACAGCAAGAGAAGGCTCTCCTCATTTCAAAATGACTCAGGGGAAGCACCACCAGGGGAATGCGATGTTTTAAGGTCAAACGGGAGGGGCCAGGGGCCCTTGAGTCCTGGCACCAGTTAGGCCCCGTCGTCCCCCTCACGCTGAGCAGCCATTCTGACAAAGAGCCCCGAGGAAACCTCGCTTCTGCTGTGAGTGACAACTTGGTTCGGCCGAATTAAAAAGGCCTTACACTGCCTCAAGTGTAAGGCTCAAGTGGTTAAGACGCTGAACTGCAGGCTGTGGAAGGTCGGTAGTTCAGCAGTTCGAGAACCAGGTGCCGCATGACGGAGTGAGCTCCCATCTCTCGTTCCAGCTCCTGCCAACCTAGCAGTTCGAAAGCAAGAAATTGCAAGTAGATAAATAGGTACCACTTCAGTGGGAAGGTAACAGCGTTCCGTGCGCCTTGGTGTTTAGTCATGTCGGCCACATGACCACGGAAACGACTTCGGACAGCGCTGGCTCTTCGGCTTTGAAACGGAGATGAGCACCGCAACCCTAGAGTCGGATTCGACTGGCTTTCGAGCAGGGGAACCTTTACCTTTACACTGCAGCAGTGAAGTCAAATACGAGTCCAGTGGCACCTTAAAGACGAACATGTATTCCCTTATAAGCTTTCACGATTACGCTAACGGCAATCCAAGGCCTAGAAGAGGCTCCGGTTTGAATGGCGCAGGGCCGCTCTAAGTTCTCCCTTCAAGGACGCTCCGGCGCGGCGTGTTTTGCAAATCAGCAGCAGCAGGAGCAGCTGGCCCGCCTCCTCGACCCCCAGAGCCGACGCCTGGTCGGAAGCCGCGGCGCTTGTAGTTCCTGGGGCCGCCGGCGGGGCTGGTTGTGGTGCTGCGGCGTTCCCCTCCGCTGCCGGCTTCGGCCGTTGCTTCCTCGCTCGCCGACCTGCCCTCGCAGCCATGGGCGAGCGCCCGGCTGGCCGTGAGTCGTGCGCAGCTGCTAGGCCGGAGAGCGAGAAGGTGGGTGAGCGGCCGAGACGCCGCCGTCGGGTCAGAGGGGAGGCGCCGACTCTCTTTTGGCGTGTCTGGCGGTCCAAGCAGGGGCGGCCGGTGCTCCGTTTTTGAACGAAGCGCAACAAGGGGGAGGGGATGCCTGCGCGGTTGAAGCGCATTGGTTTGCGGCGCCAGGCTAAGGCTGCGTTCCCGCACACGTGGGTGGGGAATTAGCGCCACTGGACTCACTTTGGCGCTTACTTCCGAGTAAACATGCCAAAGGTATCCGGCCGTAAACGCAGTAAAGGCTACCGTCCGGTGAAAGCTGCGTATATAGACTGGGGCTCAGCTAGAAATGGTAACTGCGTCACGGTGGAATCCTGTGCAGGGTTATTCTCCTGTTTAGGAGTATGACTTTAGCCCGGACTGCGTTGACGGAGAATCTCACTTGACCACCGTTTGTTTTTGTTGCGGGCACTCACGCAGCAGTTCCTATGGGGTTAAACTTGGAGGGGTTTGTGTGTGTGAATGGGAAATGTAAGTAGGTCTTGCAATAAAACCTATTGGGGTGGGGGATATTCATATGAAACTGATGGTACCAGATGCAGCTGAACTGTGGTCCTAATAAACAGAGTAGGGTGTCCAGGACTCCTCCTTGTTTAGCAAATACAAGAAGTATTTCCAAATACTACTTGCTTGCATCATTAAGATAGTGCTTTATCACAGTAGTTAAACACTTAGACCTGACAAATAGCTTGCTGTGGTGTTGTGGCTTGTTGGCATTGATAAACAGAATCATATGTTTTTAGCATACCTGAAAGTCTCACAAAAAGTATTTCAGCTCTAAGAGTTGGCTGAAGTAGGACAAGAAGTTGTATTTTAGAAGATACAAGGGCTTGCGGGACTTTGAACTGAGACCCCAGAGAGCCACTTCTGCCTGGTCAGATTAACCTAGAATAAATCACGTTCCTCTTTAGAACCCCTGCTTCTTTAATTTAAGTGGGTTCTTCTTCTGGCTGTTCAGTGATGAGAGGAAGACACTCTGTGCATGCTTAGAGGCACAGTCATTACTTCATGTTGTTTAGGAGGGAGCCCTGGTAAGCCTTGTTCCTCCCCCACACCCAGTATCCTCCCTGATCTCTGTCCTTTGTGTTACCTGTTCGCAAGTTTGTATTTGATTCCATAGAACAGGGGTCCCCAATAGTGCCCACTAAGACCTTTCCTGGTGCCCACCAAGTGCTTTTGGAAAGTGGGTGGGACCAGGTGGAGCTTTTGCCCAGAAAGGCTTCTGATTGGCCAATGGAGATGGGGGGGGGGATTTTTGCATTTGTGTGTGGGTGCCTGTGCCTGGAAGTCATGGCTAGCTGACGACTCCTACTGAAGCACAGAAGGCATTCAGAGAAGTGGCTTGATAGCCTGCCTCTGGTCTCCCAACCCTGGTATTCTCTGGAAGTCTCCCATCCAAATACCTGCCAGGGTCAGCCCTGCTTAGCTTCCAAGATCTGACAAGATCGGTCTTGCCTGAGCTGTGATTGGCCAATGGAGATTTGATTGACTGTGAGAGTTTTAAAAACATTGCTTTGGCAGTAGCTGCTACCACAGCACAAGAATCTTCATTGTGTGACTGAAGGTAAGCTGGGGCAACCATTTTTGTAGCTGGATCCACCTCCTGCAGCAGCCATTTTGTGGCTGCACCGATCGACCACACTGTGTCAGAATTCCAAAGGTGTGTGTGGTCCCAAAAATTTGGGGGACCCCTGCCTTAAATCAAAGTCATCCCATCAGCCCTGTGTCACAACCACCTCTCCTGTTTGCCTGGACATAAAGATCTGGAAGGTTATCAGGCACCTGGCAGGCCATGACACATGCTTGATGTATGATCATTTTATACAAATGTACTCTAAAATCAGCTTCTATGGCATGGGTTCCCAAACCTTTCTGAGCCTGTGGGCATCATTGGAAGTCTGACACAAGGTGGTGGGCACAACCACAAAACAGGCACCATGGGAGGTGGAACCATGCACACACACGTGTGTGAACACACGCACCCACACCCCATGTGCAGGAGACAAGAGGAGTAATTTTTAAAAGTGCACTGGGAAGACGAGTGAGAGAGAGGAGGAGAACCTGTGCTGTGGTGGCGCCTGCTGCCAAAAGAGCATTAAATCTGCACAGCCAGTCAGAGGTCCGCTGGCCAGTCTGAAGCCCTACTGGGCAGGAGCCCCACCTGGCCACACCCACTTTCTAAAAATACTTGGTGGGTGCCAGAAAAGGTGTCGGTGGGCACCATGGTGCCGATGCACACCACTGGGTACCCCTGGGATAGGCTGAGAAGATGTTACCGGCCCAGAGTCACTCGTAGTGCCACACTAAGCAGAGTTATAACTCTTTAATACCCATTCACTCCAGTGGCTGTAGGTTGCACTGCCAAGCATATTTCAGGGCAGAATGGGGATTTGAACCCAGATCCTTGTCTGACATACTGGTTCTCAGTCCAGTGGAAAGGTAATTTAAATATATGCACGCACATGCTAGGAATGAGAGAAGGGGGAAGGGTATCCTTTACCAGCATGGGTCTCCCGTCTAACAGATGGAAATGACTACAAGGCTGCCACAGGTCCTGCTATCTGCATAACTAGTTCTAATAGGATGCCCTGGCAGAAAAGAGACCCCCCCCCAACCAAGAGCATTTTTTTGTACTTCAGGTGGTGCCACTATCTGCAGACATCACGCAGCTACTCAGCGTCCATAGATGTTTGAAAGTCCTTTTAACTTGAGTCTTGGCCCTGATGTGATACAGTCCACAAAACATATAGGGAGTTTTCAAGGGGTTCTCACTGCTCTGTGGACATGCTCTACTTCCTAACAGAGGCTTTTAAACAGCTTTAGAGATGAAGAATCAGCACACTTCTCAAGCCACACAATTGATAGTGCCTTGTCCAAGTAATGGAGCAGGGTTATCTGCACAATACAAAAAAATACGACCTTCAGTCAAGATCCCTGCGTGGTTGGGTACCCTGTTCTGTGCTGCTGTACACCTGGTTCATCTCTGTAGCATCAGAGGTGCTCCAAAACTGGTCTGTTCGGGGCTGCTTTTCCTGAAACTAAAATTGAATCAAGTGAAGCAGTTTGCACAGATGTTGTTGCTCTACAGTCACCCACTTGTCTGTAATACACACATACACGGTGGAACTTCTAGGGTTGAGGATGGTGGATAGAGACTGAGTTGGAATGGATGTGTAGCTGATCCTACTGCAAAAAAGGAAAACTTCCATACAGTCAAAGGTTTTACTGCTAAGTATAGCAGAGTGCTATATAAAGAATCTGTTTAGATTTGTGTATCTTGCTAGGATTCAGGTATTGTCTTAGGCAAAGGTAAAAAGGCACCCCCTCCCCAACCAAGACAACATGCTGTATGACTTTGTGCTCTTCCTTTAGAGGCTTTCTTCTGATGCTGTTGAAAATGGGGTTAAGTCAAATGAAGAACCTCTCTTAAGAAAAAATCCACGTCGATTTGTCATTTTCCCAATCCAGTATCCTGACATATGGAAAATGTACAAGAAAGCTCAAGCTTCCTTCTGGACAGTGGAAGAAGTAAGTAATATGCAGGGCTGTGTGTCTCTCAGAGTACCACTTCTCCGTAAAGGGGGCTTCCCTTCTGGTTGTAAAAAGTAGACAAGTTGGTCTCTTAATTCTCTGCAGCTACTCTTGTGTAGTACTACTACAGCCCTAATGCATTCAGCTGTGAACTGGCTGTGAACTGATCAAGCCATAAAACAGCTCTTGGCCTTTCCATGCCTATTTGGAAACTACTTTCCCTGTCTTTGTACCCTCAGGGGGAAGCAGCAGCAAGAAGGTTAGAGGCAGGTAGGACAACATTCACACACTGCTGTCCCCGCACTGGTCCCTGCTGATGCCACCCCTCCCCACACCCCTTCCTCCTTCCCGTATTGGCACAGAAACTTAGCTCTGCCATTCTGAAGGTGGTGCTAAGCTCTGCCCTCCTTCCCTCCAGACTGGCTGCAGTCAGAGCTTTCACATGGAGGCTCTGCCCACAGCCATAGATCCTTTAAATCCAGTTCAACAGGGAAAGCTCTGGGAGCGCCATAAGGCATGGTTGGAAAGAGCATGATAAAATAAGAGACCTCCTAGCTTGTAAGGTAAAACAGCATATAGAAAAAAGCCAGGGAAACGCTATATCTCATAGAATATGCAAACGTTTATGTGAAATAGATGAAAATACAAATATAACAAGAAAGTACAACAATATATAAATGCAAACAGTGCAACAGGTAGCCAAATAACGAAGGCTCCGGATTCTTCTCTTCGTTTCGTGAATGTCACTTCATCAGAAGTAAGTATTCTTGACACAATCTTGTTCTTGTTTCTTTTCATGATGTAGAAAATCAGTTTTACAAATCAAGCGTCTTGTACAATTTCAAATAGTCATCAAAATGATCTCATCGGGCACTAGTCAAACATAGCCACTGCTGTAAAATTGATTTTCTACATTGTGTCAAGAATACTTACTTCTGATGAAGTGACATTCACGAAACGAAGAGAAGAATATGCTGGAAAGAGCGTGATGTCATGTGTAAGCTCCTCAGTAAAATTAGGGGCATGGTGCGTTCCACCTGTAGAAAAATCCCTACAGCCTTTGAAATCTACAGGAATTGTCCTTTCATTTCCAACAACGGTTTCCTTTGGCTCAGTCTTAACACTGTATGACAAACAGATTTTTCTTCTTCCATACAAAGGTTGACTTATCAAAGGACCTTCCCCACTGGAACAAGCTGAAACCAGAAGAAAAGTATTTCATTTCACATATCTTGGCATTTTTTGCAGCCAGTGATGGAATCGTGAATGAAAATCTGGTGAGATTTTGACATTTTACACCTCAAGTTATATAGCATTGTTAGATGTATCAGCAGTGTCATTATGGACAACGTCTATACTTCTGGTATTCATGCAGGGTAGATATCCTAAGGGCATGTTTCCATGTGCATACCAGCAGTTGGTGACTGTAGTACCAAATGATAGCTTGCACATATGAAACTGCTACTGTCAGTCAAATCCTAGTGTTTCAGATGCTGTGCTTTTCAGTAGTAGCAAGTTACACATTCAACGTGAATCATGAAGGCGTTCCCACATGTGCTGTCTTTCATGTGCATCCTTTGACGTGTGGAATCTCTGTCTTGGGTTCAGGTCCCTCACTGGGAACTCTGACCATTTTGGGGGAGTTTAAGCTCAGCGTCAAGGGGAACATCTTCCCCTTCTCCAGCCTAGCTAGTTTGGAAACCTGGCGTGCTTGCCAGTTAGGGCATGTATGAAGGATGCACGTATGAAGCATTAAATGGGAAGAGAGAAAGAGGAAGTCAGGTGGCTGGCTAAGCATGATTTCTGTGCCAGGAAACAGCTACAAGGAGGAGGGAGGAGAGGTGGGGGATTTGAAGACAGTGAAAGAAGGATTCTGAGAGAAAAGAACTTAAAAGTCCAGGTCCCACAAAGGAGGTCCCACATCCTCGGTCTGCTGTGCTGAGTCTGTTTAACTGAAGGGAGAGGATCCAGAAATCTGGAGGTCAGTGCTTATGCCCAGGGGAAAATGGTAGGATACCAGGGGACTTAGGCAGAACTCCCCCAAATTCCAAGAAAATAAGGCAAGGCAATGGAGAGATGCTCCTTTTTGGCAAGGAAAGGTCCTGAATGTCTAAAGAATGAAAAATGGAGTCGGCAGCCCCTGAGCCATTGGAGGGGATGAGACCAACATCCCACTTTGGCTGGTGGAGCCAGCACAAAGGAATAGCAATGAAATACAAAAGAAATGATTATAAAGTACAGAAATTCGGGGTGGGTTCCGGACTGAGCACCTGTGGATATCCTGGCTCTGATTGGACTGGCAGGGTGGTCTTCCCAGGAGGGCAACAAAATCTGTTTGCATCCAGCGAGGTCCGGCAGGGTGGAGGCTTCACCCATGGCTGAAGCAGGCTGGTAGAAGACATTCAGGCAAGGTCGGCAAGAGTTATCAAGGCCATCCAACAGCTTCATGGTAATTAGATTTTGCACTCAGGAAGACTTGCATTTGATGACAAAGTTACGTTGATAGACTAAAGTGGGTGCCTGGGTTTGCAAGCTCTCACAGAGAGAGGTAGACATGCAGATACCCCATCAATGGATCAGTCTCCCACCCAACGTTTGGGCCACTAGCTAGCACAGCCTCACTAAGGAGAGCCATGACCTCCCTTTCTCCAAGGCGAGGCATTGCTGGCTCCTAAAATGACTGCCAAGGTGCAAGTTTAGCCAAGAGGAAGTCAGGGCAGATAGTACATGTCTAGGAAGGGAGTCATGGTTGCTAACAGAGGGATAAGTTTTTGAGGCTTTATATGCATGTTTGAATTCTCTTGTTGGCAGGTAGAGCGTTTTAGCCAAGAAGTGCAGGTTCCAGAGGCTCGCTGTTTCTATGGCTTCCAGATACTAATAGAAAATGTTCACTCGGAGATGTATAGTTTGTTAATAGACACTTATATCAAGAACCCTGAGAAAAGGTAATCGCCGTAAGTATTTTCTCAGTGCTATGAACAGCCAATCTAGAAGACGAATATTCTCCATATAGGGTTTCTGCCATCTTGATTGGTTCTATGTTGCTTGAAGGACTCACACGAGACACGATCTCTTGAGGGTAGAGGAATCTGTCTGCCCCAAAGGAACAAGAGACTTTATTTTATACACACTCTGCCCCCACCACCACCACCGTGAGGTGAGGCTGTTGGCTTGCACGTACAGAAACAGGGAAAAACAGATACTTGGACAGAATGCCTAAAATGCTTGCACAGTATCTTAAGACTTGCTTGCAGTTTCAGGAGGTCAGGACTCTTAGTGTACCAAAGTCACTGATCAACCCTATGTTTACAGAGTCTGGATGTGGCTCAGAACCAGGACTGGCATGCCATATCGCTGATCCTTACCCACAGTTGCTCTGATTTAACAGTATACTGCAGTAATCCAAATTCTAAATAAAAACGCTGAGACCTGTGTACATTTGTGCTAATTAAGAAAATTAACATGCTTTTTTTTTTTGCATAATTTCCCCTGCTTATCATGTGCTTTAGACATCTCTTTGGCTCATAATTTCAGACATTTTATTAGAGATTGCCCAAATATTGTCATGTGAATAATTATCACACTATATTTTCTGAGAACTGGCTAGTGTGTGAAGGCCAGTCTGCTCAGGACCTCCTCATGCTGGGACCAGCTCGGTGTTTCAGTGCCAGATTGAAAATGGAAAGCAGTAGCCACCTGTGTTCCCTCTAAGCTGAGTTACTGTGAGCTAGCTCACAGTTTTTTAGCTTCCAGCTCACAGATTTTTGTCTTAGTTCAGGAAGGATGGCTCCAGAGCAAACTAATTTATACAGTAGCCAAATCGCTCGCTCACAACTTTAATGCCAGTAGCTCACAAAGTAGAATTTTTGCTCACAAGATTCCACAGCTTAGAGGGAACATTGGTAGCCACCTGTAATCTTTGCCACTGTACCATCCCTGTCTTTCCCCTTGTCTACCAAGGAAGCTGGAGGGGATCAGGGCGGGAGTCAGCACACTTGCCATGGATTTGGCTGTTGTTGAAGTTTTGACATTGGAGCTTTTGAGCCTCAAAAGAAACTCTACCTAGATATCAGCCTGTTGTGAGCAGCGGCTTGGAAGGTTCTCTAATGGCTGCCACCACTCTGGTATGGGTCTCCTTGGGCGGGCCCAGAGCACCCACCCTACCCCTTTATACAGTACTTTCCAGTAGATTTCCTTTCATATGTCACCAAATGAGGTGTGAGGACCCAGGCAGGGTAACAAACTATTAAAGAGATCTAACAACTGTAGTTCAAAAATGTGTAGGAAACATGTAGGAAAGTGAGCACAGTAAAGGTAGGTAAATCAGTAAAATAATAAATCCTAATGCATCTGGCTATACTGTCCTATCCTTCTCTAGGCAACTGGTCTCAGACTGACTCACCCCTTTTGGATGAGGGATCCGTCTTTCTGCAGCAGCCTGTCCAGCGCTGTTCCCTGAGACTAAACACCCTCCTACTTTGGGCAAGGCCTTTTATTCCTTCTTCCCAGGGACCATGCGCTAGTCCTCTGCTGGTGTTAGGGTTGCCAGGTCTGATTCGGGAAACATCTGAGGACTTTGGGGGTGGAGCCAGGAGACTTTTGTGATGTCATGTCCTGTGATGTCACTTCCAGGTTCAAGGTCAAGTGATTTCACTTCCCAAGTTCCACCCCCTTCCAATGAGAAGGCACTTTGTTCATGATGAAGAATTCTTTAGAACTGATTTGCAAGTAAATTTTCCAATCATCCAGTCTGGCAATGTGACTTAGAAATGTTTTTCTTAATTGCTTACTACTAGATGCCATGCACTAGGGCCAGTTGAGGGGAACCAAGGAATCCTCCAGCAGCCAGGACGCTCCAGCCTTCCTACCATAGAGACTAGGTGGAGGAAAGGTTAGAGTGTCACATGGCACTGCCATTTCCCCCCCCCCGCTGCCAGATTTTTCCAAATCAGGGGAGGGGTTTGCAAAATGGAAGAACCCCTGCTGGCACCAGGGGGCTGCCGGCCCTAGCTGGTGTAAGTTTTCCCTCCAAATCCCCTATTAACCAATCACAGGATCCAGAGGGGACCTGGGAAATGTAGGCCCTGATAGCTACTCCAATACAGGCTTCCCTGGAGCCGCTTGGCCTCCCTAGAGCCTGTAGGCTGCACCACTATAGGCCCAGGATCATGACACAGCCTAAGAAAGAGGTCATCATCATTGCAGAGTAGTTAACCTACTGGGAAAAAGTTTAGGATTATTTCTTACCACTTTGAATTGTTTTTCCTTTGTTTTCCTTTTTACAAAAGGGCATTTCCCCCTTTAATCTTTGATTTTACTGGACTAAAATAGTAGTTGAGAAAATCAGTGCAAAGCAAACATTTAAGAAAGGATCCTGGTTTGTTTCAAACTTCAGCTGTTCCTTAGGGGAAGGTTTTATACAATGGAAAGGAGTCAGGGCAGTGAACACGATGTCAATAAACACATTTATAATCAAAATTAAAAACAGTTAAAACAGTAATAAATACAATAATTAATTACAACAACTAAACTTCAGATGGTATTTAGGGCCAATTTGTGTCCTTACCCCATGTGGGAA
>NW_015161420.1:400038-402352 GCF_001447785.1 Gekko japonicus
CCCACTCTTGCTGTCCTCAATCATGGGCTGATAGAACATGTCTGTCTTACAAGCCCTGTGGAACTGCAGTAAATCTTGCAGGGCATGGCTGTCGTTTTGCAGTGAGTTACACCAGGCTGGTGCCAGGTGTAATGCTCTTCTGGGGGTGTACCAGGAGAGGCCATCCCATAGTTACATTGGTCCCAGACCATTTAGGGGTATACCAGGAGAGGCGGTCCCAGACCTTTTAGGGCTCTGAAGGTTAACACCAAAACCTTGAACCTAATTCGGTACTCAACTTGGAGCCAGTGCAGCTGGCAAAGCACCGGTTAGATATGTGCTGTCGATGAGGTTCCAGTAAGAACCTCCACCACTGCATTCTGAACCAGCTGTAATTTCTAGGTCAGTCTCAAGGTTAGCCCTGGGTAAAGTGAGTTACAGAAGTTTAGTCTGGAGGTGACCATTTCATGGATTACTTTGGCTAGTAATCTGTGATTTGTAGCGTTTTGGGCATTTGCGTTTTCATTATTGTGCTTATCTGTCGGTGCTGCCCTGCTGCGTTACTTCTGTTCTTAGTTTCTCAGAGTGTATTCTGGGGAGCCCAAAGTGTAGGATCTGGGAGCTCTCCAAGCTGTTCTTCAGCTTAGGGTTTGATGGCAGGTTCTGAAAAATGCTCATTTTCCAGTGCCCCAAGGTGTGGCAACTTACCTTTTTACCATGTGAGGATACTTTCAGAAGATGACCATCATGTCACCTTGGAAGAGGACAGAATCAGCTGAATGGTGACTTTTTCCTCCCCTTAGACATAGTCATGTATAGTGTCCCTGCTTTATTTAGTATTGGCCCTTTAACTAACCAGGAAATTTCCCCATGGGCCACTGCTCTGGAGGGCCGTGGAGAGCCAGGAGCAAGCCAATCCAGTCCTCAGTGGGGTTGGCAGCCCTTGGGGCTTCTTGGGTTTGACCCAGCCAGCAGTGGTGGCAACCTGTGTCTGCTGTCGTCATGGTCGGTCAAATCTGAGTCGAGTGGTTCCTGCAGTGTTGCGAGTCCTTCGGGGAGAGCTTTGGCTTGGGCTTCAGATGTTTTAACATCCCAGCCCATCTTTAGGCACAGTGTGTGCATGCACAAAGAACCCATCTCACTGTCACAATGCCGTGTCTCAAATAATTACGATGGTTTGCTTTTTTTTTTTTTTGGTTTACAGGGATTTTTTATTCAATGCTATTGAAACACTTCCTTGTGTCAAGAAGAAAGCAGACTGGGCACTGAGGTGGATAAGAGACAGGGAAGCTACTTTTGGTAGGTGACCTTTGAATGACAGACTTTCACTGTGAGCGTTTCAGATGAAGTAGGGCTTGGCTAACTTTATTTGGAGTATGTTTGCCTACTGACCGTGGATTAATTGGGCCTTGAACATCTGGGCTGCCTACACACAGAGGTTATCTATAGTTCATTTATAAAAAGGCAGCCATGGGGGGGGGGAGTGTGTGCATTATGTCATGGTCTAACTGTGCTCGAAAAGGACAAAGAAGAAAAAAGGGGGAAAAACTGAACCTAAACCTAGAATTCAGAACCTAAAAAGGTTAGTCAGGAATAGAAAAGGGCCAACTCTAAAAATCTAATCATAAAATATACAAAAATATATATGTGTGTTTATTCAACAAAAATTAAAATAACAAACAAGGGCCCATTCATATCTCATATAAAACTATAAAAACATACAACGGCTAATAAGATAGACCTAATAAGATAGACCTAACGCGTTTCAGCCTTTACAGGCCTTCTTCAGAGGTCTAATACATACAGAACATATAGGCTGATGTGTAAAAATACATACAATTCTACATATACAAAATATGAAATAAAGACCAGAGATCAATTGCTGTAAAAATAAAAGAAATAGAAGATTAGACACATATACAACTAATACATACATTGTAAATACATTGTAAATACATTACCAAACAAAAAACCATTGACTTACTTCCAAAGTTTAACACCTGGGCAAGGAAAAAAAATACAAAAATACAAATGAAGCCTCCAGTGAAATCACATGTCCAGTGGTACTTCTCTAGAAACAAATAAAAATGTATGAGTCAATGCATTAAACACCTACTAACTGAAAATAAAGAAAATTGATGAAATATGAATGCTGAATTAAAATAGTCACCTCTGGTCAACTGTATATTCATCTAAGGTTGTACAGCCAAATGTTCCAAATGTTCCTTAGGTTAAAAGCAGTGTTGATCAAAAAGGTGTTGGGCCTATATAGTAGACTCAGGATTATACAATCCTTAAAGGATGATGTAATCCTTACAGGTGCCTGCAACTAGCC
>NW_015161420.1:402472-430962 GCF_001447785.1 Gekko japonicus
GAATTGCAATTAAAGAATGATCTAATAGAATACCTTTTCTTTTTTGCTGAATCATAGCACATGTTAGTACGTAGCATTAAATCACAGACCTCACAACTCCCACAGGGAAAGTTGCCAGCCAGTAAACCCCTACCATCTATTCCCCTTTGGACCACTAATGTAGATTTAAGACTGCTTCTTACTAGCATGTCTTTGAAATTCTTTGACCTTCTGTAAGCAAATATAGGGGCAGACTCACATGAAGCAATGTTACTTAACAGATGCCAGTGTTTCCTGATGATATTACTAACTTGAGCAGACCTGCCATCATAAGTCAATGGGATAATCATCCCTTTGTCAGAATCACCTTGTTTTATCTTAGGTATCAGGAGTGAGGACCTATTGGTGTTTTTAGCCTTATAAAAGGCCTGCTTCACAACTCTAGAGGAGTAGCCCCTGTCCTTAAACTGTCCCATCAGTGTTTTAGATTGTTCAACAAATTCAGAGTACTGACTACAGTTTCTCCTAAGTCTCAACAGCCGGGAATAAGGTAGGTTCTTTTTCAGGTGTGTTGGGTGGAAGCTGTCACTAGACAAAAATGAGTTTGCATCTGTCGATTTTCTATATGTGCTGGTCTGTATTCTATTTCCCACCCTTTTAACACTGACATCCAAGAAATTGATCTCCTTGCAATCATACTTCATTTCAAACTTAATAGTATCATGTAGGTCATTAATGTACTCCTTAAATTCCAACAGGATTGACACAGAACCCTTCCACAGTAAAAAAAAATGTCATCCAAAAATCGTTTAAACAAAATAATGTTCTCAGCATAGATGTTATCTGCATTCAGGATGAATTTATTTTCAAACCTATTCATAAAAAGGTTTGCCAGCTCAGGTGCAAATTTGCACCCCATTGCAGTCCCTGATATCTGCCAGAAAAATCTGTTCTGAAACTGAAAATAATTTCTTTTCAAACAAATCTCAGCCATATGACATAAAAAGAAAGTAGGAGGGTAGGGATCACCTTCCCTTAAATCCAGTGAATTTGGAAGAACCTCCAAAGCCTCATCCTGTGGTATATTGGTATATAGTGATACCACATCCAGAGTTACAAAGAGCATATCCTCATGTTCAATTCTAATTTTATTAATATGACCCAAAAAGTCCATAGTGTCTCTCAAGTATGTATTAGTTTTTGGGATGAAGGGTTTTAAAAAATCATCCAAATAACTAGCCAATGGTTCCAAAATAGACCCACATCCTGAGACTATGGGTCTGCCAGGAACAGGCAGTACACCTTTATGGATCTTGGGTAAAAGGTAGAATTGTGGGGTTCTATTCTCAGATTGGAGTAGGAAGTCATAAGTTGGTCTGGATATGTAGTCTGCTAGTAAGGCCTCATCTAATGCCACAACAATTTCTTTTCTTACCCTCTGAATAGGATCCTCCTTGCTTACACTGTAATGTAGAGTATTATTCAATTGTCTATTGGCTTCCACAATATAGTCTGTTTTATCCCATATAACCAAAGCACCCCCCTTATCAGCTGGCTTAACTGCCTTCCCTTCAGATCTCCGGGCGCCCCGCAGCCGTTGGGTGACTGGAGAAGGCAAGGCTTGGAGAGAAGCCTCCCTCCCAGGATCGGCTTCCCCAGGCACCCTGCAGTTGCGAGGTTCCTGGGGAAGCCACTCTTGGGAGGGAAGGTAGCTTAAACTGCCTTCCCTTGGCTTCCGCAGGAACCCCGCAGCTGCAGGGCACCTGGGGAAGCCGATCTTGGGTGGGAAGACAGTTTAAACTGCCTTCCCTTGGCTTCCCCAGACACCCAGCAGCTGCAGGTCTCCTGGGGAAGCCAATCTGGGCAGGCAGGCAGACTGGGGAAGGGAGGGGGACATTTAAACATGCCTCCCCCTGGGTCTTCCCTTCCTCAGTGGCCCAGCTGCTTCCTTTGGTCAATTTCACTCCCCAGCTGATGGGCAGGGAGTGAAACTGACCAGAGTTAGGGCTCCAGTGCCCTTATACTTTCCCCATAGAGTATATTGGCATCAAAAATATTCGGCAGTACCAATTTTCCCTGAACGCCCACTATCTTACTGATATTGGGATTCGGGAATATCGGTATATACTGATATTTTTCGGGCTTGGTTTACCTGAACCTGAAAAATGCCAATATATATATTTTTGTGCACACCCCTTTTCCTTGCAAGACAAACTGCCTTTCCTTGCAAGACAAACAGTGAGCCAAACATTTTACTGCCACTTGACTAAAACTCGGAAGTTACTTTGGGTCTGGCTCCAGGCTGTGGCCTGCCAGTTGACCTTCCCTCCTGGATGCAGTTCTATAACCTTATATCCTTACACCCTGCAGTCAAAAAAGTCCCCTTTAGCAACTGAAGGAGGGTTTGTGAGTTGTGTGTCTAAACTGCCAACATCTCTTGTACTGTTTTTGTTACAGGGGAAAGAGGGGAAGTGGTTGCTTTTGCTGCTGTTGAAGGGATCTTCTTCTCTGGCGCTTTTGCAGCTATATTTTGGCTCAAGAAAAGAGGACTGATGCCCGGGCTCACTTTCTCCAATGAACTCATTAGCAGAGATGAAGTAATGTGTGACAGAAATCGTGTTAAACTACTGTTAAAGTCTGGTGGTTACAAGCAAAATGGTCAGAATAAAGTAGTGATAGATGGTAGAAGAAACATACATATAATTTATAGTCAAAATAGTACAAATATCAGCAAGCGGCCTGAGACTCTTGCTGTTTTTGAAAGGAGATGTATGTGTTTTCCCCCTCGCCTATTACATACCACTGTTCAGTTATTTTAAAATATGAAAAATGGCGGGAAGGTAACGGCAAAACTGTCTTCTGAATGAAGAATCAAGTTTACCTCTCTAGCTCGTTTTTGTTCTGCCTTTCCTCCAAGGATCGTAGCAAGTCATACATATTTCTCCCTTCCTCCATGTTATCCTTACAACAACCCTGTACGATAGCTTAGGTTGAGATAGTGACTGGCCCAGTAAGTTTAATGATAGGTTGTGGATGAACCCAGATTCCAGTCTGGCACACTAACTTCCCACATCATGTTCATCATTTCCAGTGATTTTCAGATGTGCTGGGGGCCGTTGCAGGTTGGAAAAATGGTGCAACAGGAGAAGGTTTAAGCCCACTCCTTTCTCCTTGTACTCTTCGAACTTCCAGTTATGTATGAAAGCACCCAAGTGCAAGTGTAGTTTCTTGCCACGTTGGAATGCAGCCTACCTGTTTTTGAGAGCAACGAAAGGGTTACTAACAATTTTTCCTCTCTCCTTTTTCAGGGCCTCCATTGTGACTTTGCCTGCCTGATGTTTCAGTATATAGTGAATAAACCTTCAGAGGAAAGAGTCAAAGAAATAATTGTCAATGCAGTTGAAATTGAACAGGTGTGCAAACCAAATTGTGCTGTGCCACATTCTGCCGAGGTTGGGAAGCTTTTTTTGTATGAGCGTGTGTGCCAGAATTGCTGGGTAATTCTAAAAGTAATTCCTGCTTGTGTGTGTGGTTTCTAATTGTGCGAGTAGGACCTTGCTAACTGCTTTTAATTAACATAAAACACTTAGTGCATAGTAAGCAATCTATAAAAAGCAGTTAGCTGCATCAGTGGATATTTGCAGTGGCCTGGTAAATATCACCAATTCTGTATGGTGAGCTGCTGCAGGAGGCCTGCCCATGACACTGTTTAAGGTGGCACAGTAACATGTTAATCCCGAGAAAGTTATACCTTCTGAAAGATCCTTTTTTCCTCCTAACTTTGCAGGAGTTCTTAACAGAGGCCCTACCGGTTGGCTTGATAGGAATTAATTGCACTCTGATGAAACAGTATATTGAGTTTGTGGCAGACCGATTGCTTCTGGAGCTGGGCTTCTCCAAGGTACAGCCATTCATTGGTCTTACTCGCAGCGACCTGTCCTTTGAATTTCCCCTTTTTCTACTTCAATATTGTCCGTTAACTCCACAGTCACTTGCAAAGGTCTCTTTGTCTCCTGTAACCCAAACAAGCATATTTTTGCCCCACCGTTCTTTCAAGGAGCTCAGGGCAACCTGCCTGAGTGACCCTCAAATGTCATCCTTAATGTAATCGCATGAGGCAGGTTCCCTGAGTGCGAGTGACTGGCCAAGGTTTCCTGGTAAGCTACGAAGCTGAGTAGAGATTTGAGCCCATTTCTCTCCAGTCCGGTTCAGCACTGTGGTGACTACATCACCCTAACTCAATTTCTCTGGATCTGAGTGCTTATAAGGCAAGCTGTTCACCTTTGGCTATTTCCTTCTTTGGTCAGTGGTGCCTGGCAGATCTCTTCACACATGTAAGCTCGTCATTCATTATATTTGTGGAACTGGCTGCTGTTGTGGCATTACCCACTTTTTCATTCAGAACATGCAAAGCTGGACAGTCATATTTGAGTAACCTTGATTAACGGTGGTATTGAATGTGGGTTTTCACCTTCTGAAATTATCTTGGGTAAGAATCCTAAACAGATTGATGCCCTTCTAAACCCATTGAAGACAATGGGTTTAGAAGAGTGTAACTCTTGATTAGGATTGACTCTCAGTCAAGACTGGGGAAGGGGAGGGACGGTTTTCAGGTCTTTGTGGGGCAGTAGTTGTGTTGGGCAAGTGAGGAAGAGCCAGGATGATGGGCAAGTCATTGCAGAAATCTGGGAACAGTTTTGCAGTCATTACTGATGCCTGGACAGTGTTATGGACAGAGTTATTCTAGACTTTGTCTATGAGAAAGGGGAGGGATGCCATCTTTTCCTCTCTTTGATTAGAAGTGTCCTCCAGCTATTGTCAGCGTTTATAGCCTCTTGTACATTGCTTCTTTCAGTTGCTCTGGTTTAAGAACCAGTGTGTTTCTTCTCAGGTCTTTCAAGCTGAAAACCCCTTTGACTTCATGGAGAACATTTCACTGGAAGGAAAAACCAATTTCTTCGAAAAGAGGGTTGCAGAGTACCAGCGCTTTGCAGTGATGGCTCAAACGAACGATAATGTTTTCACTTTAGATGCTGACTTCTAGTCTTATGTGAGGGTGGAATGTGCATTCACTGGTTTGCTGCAAAAGTGTCTGTTTCTTCAACTGGATCTGGAGTGTTCTGGAGAAACGTTTTCATGTTTCACATTGTTTTTATATAGTGTATTTATTGCAAATTGTGATATAAGGAGTTTTTATTTTTGTTTACTCTCTAACAAATGTTCCTGCTATGAAATCATGCAACTTTTGCACTTAGTGGAAGTTAATTAATATCATTATGACATTTGGGTAAATTTCCATATTAGTTTACATTAAGTGACAAGCTTTGACTTAATTAGAAGATGTATTGACTTGTAGTGCAATCCTGCAAGTGCATTCATGGGAGTAAACTGCACTGAACAGATCTGAGTGGGATTCTGAGTAGACCTGCTTAGGATTGCTCTCTTCAGCCTTAACTTTCCACACTCCATAAATGCTATTGCAAATGAAGGACACACTGCATTGCCACCACAGAGAACCTAACTAGGTCCTAACTAGGATGAGTAACGAACTTGAGCATGGCCTTTCCTTCCAGCCTATATCCAAAACTAGCAAGTATTTTGTATTGTAAACAGCTCTGGTTTTCCCGTAAGCACCAAAGACAAGTGATGAAGCTGTCAGTTGAAATCAATGTACAGAAGTCCTTTGATGTCAACTAAGCAGTGCATTGCTTCTGTTTCTAGTTGGAGAACAGAGTTCAGGGTTCTAGCAGTTGTGCACAAACTCTAGAAACTGTAGTCGCTGTGGTAGTGTGGTGTAAGGACCAAAGAAACTCCATTTTGAGCTTCTGGTTAAAGATGAGAAATAATAGCTTAACAGGGAAATTCCATTGCTTTGCTTGCTTGTAGAGTAGCAAAGGGAAATTCCTTCATATGGTATGCAACATAAGAAGCTCCACACCAGGCACCACAAGTCTTCACTAATCAATTAGAGTAGAGTGGTACTGAGAGCTCTAGGGAGTTACCTGCATGGTCAAGCATTGATGGAAAGTGGACAAAACAAAGGAATGGACATTTGAGCATGTCTAAAAGGGTTGTTTGTGTACAGTTATAAAATGTTTGTAACTTGCTTTTTGGAATTCAGGCCTTTGAGGCTTGGGTTCCCCTTTGTGCAAATAAAGTTTCCTGCTCACTTCAGGAGCCTCACTGGCTGTGTTTCTGATTGGGACAAACATGCCAGGCAATGGCCCATTTGGCTTACTGTAGAAATAATAGAGGAAAAGGAAATGGGTGCATTAAGATTTGTTGACCTGTGTTCCTTTGAGGGAAAATGCAGTAAGTAAGTGAAATGAATAACAAATTAAGTTTAAAAAACATTCCTACAATGTGGGAACAAACAGAAGAATGGTTTCACAAGTTGAATCTGTTAAATTAAAATAAAAGAATATTGTTTTTAAAAATTGAGTGTTCTTTAATTCAACTGTTTTGCAATGAAAGTGTTTTTTGATTTAATGTAACTTAGGAGGAATGCTGTGTGCGCTCTAGAAAATTAATACCGTGGGTTGCATCCAACTAATTGTGAATGCACAGAGTTTGTATGGTTACAGAAATACAGGTTTAAAAGTCTGAATACACAACGACCAATATACCAAACGCATTTCAGCGCTAGGCTTTCTTCAGTGGTACAATTGAAACTCAACAGTCCATTAGTTTAACAAAGACATGCATAAAACTGATCATACACAGAATGGACCTGAAATGAAGGGGGGAAAGAGAATTATATGTCTGTTAAGAAACAAAATTAATGCAAATTTTTGAGTTTTGTACAAGATGTACTTTTAAACCTGTATTTATGTAAATTAACATTTGTCTTTATATTGGGACTAGGAGTAATGCCCGTCGTGGGAAGAAATACAACGGGATCTAGAAGGAAGCTCCAGATGAGTGTCCCGACTGTGACTGGTGGGGCGGCAGAGGGAAGCGGAAAATGGAGGGAGGCAAGCCATGTTTCTTTCCATCTTCGATGTGGTCTCTGTGCTTCACACCCATGGGATACAGTGCGCATGCGCTGGATCGATCGGCATTGTAGCAAGCTTTTAACGGATTTTCGTGCCCAGACCTTGGGCATGCGCAAGAACCCCACCACGCATGCCCAGAGGGGTGGGCGCGGACATCCTGCCAGTTCCTTTCTTTCCGCCGCACTGGAAGCACCTTCCTTTCATTGGTCTGATCGGTAGCTTTTTCCTCCTAAACTTCCTGGAACTGCTTGCGATACAGTACGCTGTCACCACTTTCCTGCCCCTAATCAAGGGGAAATGTGTCACGGTCCTCACGGACAATACTACTGCCCTCAGTTATGTGAACAAACAAGGGGGTACCATCTCCCAACGCCTCTGCGACCTCTCCCTCCAGTTATGGGACTTCTGCATCGCCCACAATGTCTTCCTAGTCGCTACGCACATCCCGGGGCACATGAATGTACAGACAGACCACCTGAGTCGAGCAGGACTCAGTCTCCACGAGTGGGAAATGAATCCAACGTACCTTCTTCTACTCTTCAACAGGTGGGGAGTTCCCCAAATAGATGTTTTTGCCACCAGAGCGAACAAAAAGTGCCATCTGTTCTGCACCCGAGGTGGCAGGGACCCACAGTCTCTAGGAGACAGTGTCCTCTTTCCGTGGTCCAAAGGATTTCTGTACCTCTTCCCTCCACTGCCTCTGCTTCTGAGAGTGGTCCGCAAAATCATTAGCGTCAGCGGACTGCGTCCTCATAACTGTGGTGGCCGAGGCAACCATGGTTCTCAACCATCCTCAATCTGTCAGCGGGGGTCTACCACCAGTTTCCTCTAGCACAAGACCTCCTGTTCCTAACCGAGTCCCCTCTCCTATACCACGACGTGCCACGAATGAAGCCTGGAGAGTAGCGTCAACAGTTTTTCCGCCCACATAGCTAATGTCTTCCTAAACTCGAGAAAGTCCACTATGCGAAAGTCGTATCATTACAAGTGGCAAAAATTATGTTCCTTCTTGGGTGACGATGCCCCTCGAGCCACCTCCACAAGTCTCGAGAAAGTTTTTGAATTCCTTCTGTCTCTCGTTGACTCGGGACTTTCACATTCCTCGTGAAGGGTTTATTTGGCCGCACTTTCGGCGTATCATGTTCAAGTTGAGGGATGCACACTGTTCTCGCATCCACTTTCTAAATGTTTTTTGAAGGGACTGTTGCACCTTTACCCTCCCATCAAAACTCCTGTTGTCCCCTGGGACCTTCCCCTGGTCCTTCGCCAACTCACCAGGAAATCTTTTGAGCCGCTCACAACTTGCGACATAAAATTCCTGTCCTGGAAAACAGCCTTTCTGGTTGCTGTCACTTCAGCAAGGCGAGTTGGAGAAATACTGGCTTTCAGACATGACGGTCCTTACTTGTCTTTTTTGCCAGACGGCATCCGCCTCGTACCTGACATCTCGTTCCTGCCAAAGGTAGTGTCAGAATTTCACCTACAGGCAGTCTTCCTCCCGGATTTCTTCCCGGCTCCGACATCGCCAGAGGAGAGGCTGTTACACACGTTGGTTATGAAGCATGCACTTCTGTTATACTTAAACAGAACCCATCCAACGAGACGAGACGTGTTCGTCTCCTATGTGCCAGCAAGGCTAGGGACTCACATCACGGCTCAGCGTTTGTCAAGGTGGATTGTAGGTCTCATCCGTCTCTGCTACCTTATTGCTAAGCAGCCATAGCCTGGCCCTATCTGGGCTCATTCAACCAGAGCTGTTGTAGCCTCAACTGCCTTCCTCCAGGGAGTTCCCCTAATGGACATTTGCAGAGCCGCTACCTGGGCTACGCCTAACACATTCATAAGGCACTACGCCCTAGACATCCGTAAGAACTCTCGTACCAACATGGGACATCACATCTTATCCTCGGCTTTGCAGTAAGGACCTGCCAGCACCCTTCTCCAGGTAGGCCACTGTTCGCTAATCTCCCATGGGTGTGAAGCACAGAGGCCACGTCGAAGATAAACAGGTTGCTTACCTGTAACTGGTGATCTTCGAGTGGTCGTCTGGGCATTCACACCACCCACCCTCCTTCCCTGCTGCTGTCAGCTTCTACAGTTTCCATAGGGGTTGATTCGCGGTGGTTCGAAGGAACTGGTGGGATGTCCGCGGCCACCCCTCTGGGCATGCGTGGTGGGGTTCCTGTGCATGCCCGAGGTCTAGGCATGAAAATCCGTTAAGAGCTTGCTACAATGCCTATCGATCCAGCGCATGCGCACTGTATCCCATGGGTGTGAATGCACAGATGACCACTCGAAGATCACCAGTTACAGGTAAGCAACCTGTTTTTCTGCTTAGCTATAAGGCAGGGCTGTCTCAAGTCATTTTGCTGCCCCAAGTGGGTAGAATGGGAGGACAGCCTCATGGTCTGTTTTCTTCCTTCCTGAAGATCTCTAGCTGTCCCACCCTGTGTCAGTATGATATTTTCTTGCTGGCTCAGCCCAGGAACCTGAGGGAAGAGTCAGGATCATCCTTTAACTTAAACCACTGAAAATGGCACTTAAGACATTTTGAAATTCAAAATTAACAAAATATTTTATTCAACATAGAGGGGAAAGGTTAAGTGAAATCAGAGACTGAAAGTTCTGAGTTAACTCAATATAGATAACTCTGAGGTAAAACCAGTATACACAGATACTTTAGTTCTTATGTTTCAGGTTAATAGTTTCTTAAGCTATTCACAGTTGCTTACAATCTTTATGTTGAGAAGCTTTTGTTCCAGTGTTTTCCAAACATTCCAGTACACTTTTAGTTTCCAGAAGGCTGGTACATTCTTTCCAGTACCCAAACCCCTTCTCTTGAATCACCAGTACTTATCTTGAGTTTTTAACTAACTCTTAAAGTCTCTAAAGGCAGTTTCTAACCACACCAGACTAGGGATCTCTCCACTCTTCAGAGCGAACTCCCTGTTTGACTAGGTAGGGAAATTATCCTCTCATTAGAAGATCTATCCCCTTTCTTTGGCCTAAATAGGATTCCTTGCCAGATTTCCCCCAGTTCTCCATCTGTGTAAAACTGCTCTCTGCTAAGGCTGAATTCAAACTCAACTCAGTCAAGGCAGAAATCTGATTGACTCCTCAGTATGCAGCTCTCAAATCTTTCTCTATTCAGCTGATGCTAACCAATTAGATTGCTTGGAGCAGCCTGCTGTGAGTAGTCCAGGAGAATCAACAGTCATGCTCCCTCCGTCCATCTCCCAGCGCAAGTCATCCACCAGGGTGACCATAACCAGGCCTAAACCTAAACTGGAAGGGAGCGAAACAATTTGCCTCATCCAGGAAAGCTTGGAGTTGTCCAGCCACCAACCATTCAATCACCTTGCCAAAGAGTGCTTGAGAATTATCAAGATCTCCTGGGGTCAGTTTGGCTGAGCTCTTGGTTGTCAGCAACCAGTCAGCCTGTGTTTTCTGATTAGAGCTTCAATGTGACCAGACAGTGGTGGGCAGTGGCAACTCTATGAATTCCCACCCTTTGCGACTCTTTCTGTTGAGGCGGACAGTCCCTGCAGCATTCCTAGAAAAGTGAGGGCTCCATTATCATGTTAGTCAAATGGGCATGCAGAGAGCTCACTCTGTGTCCTTACAAGGGAGTCGTAGACTCCCTGGAGGACCCTTGCAGACTCTCAGGGCTTCATGGACTCCAGTTTGAGAAGTGCTGGTATAAAATACAATAGGGGAAAAAACGGCAAAATTATCACAACTTACTGTATTGGGTACTTGATCAGGGAATTCCTAGCAGCTCCCATTTCTTGTTGTTTTGCTTAAAGGGCATCTGGCTCTCATTACTAAGTTGTCTGCCTGAAATCCAGCATTTAATGCACATTGGAAGTTTCAAGCCAGACAATGCCACATTGACTGAAAATTTATATCTTCAGATTGTCCATGTGGTGGAGTGCTTGAGCCAATAACTTCTGTGTTCTCAGAAATCAAAACTTCCTGCAAAAATAATGCTCATTTAGAAAACAGGCATCAATAGCACTGCGTGTTCTAATGGCTAGTATTACAGAATGTTCTCATGTACTTCTTAGACTGTATACAAAAGAATTATTGCTGCCAATACTTTGACCAATCAAATATAGAGGGAGAAGAAGGGAGAAGCAGGCCCTATGGTGGCTGCATCTGTCTTGCCATTAGGGTATAAGGACATAAGTAGATTGACAATTCACTTCCAGAAGATACTTGCTTACTAGTTAATGAATTCTAGATATTACTCAGTGGGAGGTTTGTAGCTGCCTAGAAGTTGATAAAACAATTACCTCTTGGTGTAAAACAGCAGTTTCATAAATACCTGTACAAGTCTCAAGTATTCTTTCAGCTTTTTGCATATATGCTTTTTAAAGGTTGGTTTATATATTCAGCAGAGCAAAATGGTAATGCTTCTTTACAAATGTGGGCAACGTAAGATAGAGATTATCCCTAGTAGTCTTTAGATTTAAAACTGCAATGTGCTACCAATTGATCTCTCTTTAAACAGTGTTGGAAACAGGTGCCTGCCAGCTCCTGACAGGCACCTGTCAGTCAGGTCATATAACACCAATCCTCAATGAGCTGATTACTATTAGTTTCAAGATGGTTAGATTGTTATGAAAATACCGGCCTTTCCTATCCAGTAATACTATGATTTTTGCTGTTACCATGAAAAAAACCTGTTAATATTCTTTGAGGGGGTGAACAAACATGTGGACAAAGGGGATCCAATAGATATTGTTTACCTTGACTTCCAGAAAGCATTTGATAAAGTTCCTCATCAAAGGCTCCTAAGTAAGCTCAAAAATCATGGGATAAAAGGACAAGTCCTTTTATAGATCAAAAACTGGCTAATTAATAGAAAACAGAGAGTGAGCAATTTACTCAGTGGAGGGAGGTAAGCAGTGGGGTACCTCAGGGATCAGTACTTGGTCCACTGCTTTTTAACTTGTTCATTAATGATTTGGAGTTGGGAGTAAACAGTGAAGTGGCTAAATTTGCGGATGATACGAAGTTGTTCAGGGTGGTGAAAACCAGTGAGGATTGTGAGGCACTCCAAAGGGATCTGTCAAGGATGGGCGAGTGGGTGTCAACATGGCAAATGGGGTTCAATGTGGCCAAGTGCAAGGTGATGCACATTGGAGCCAAAAATCCTAAATATAAATACACATTGATGGGGTCTGAACTGGCAGAGACTGATCAAGAGAGAGATCTTGGAGTCGTAGTAGATAACTCACTGAAAATGTTGAGACAGTGTGTGACTGCAATAAAGAAGGCCAATGCTATGCTGGGGATTATTAGGAAGGGTATTGAAAACAGAACAGCCAATATCATAATGCCCCTATATAAATCAATGGTGAGACCTCATTTGGAATACTGTGTGCAGTTCTGGTCACCACACCTTAAAAAGGATATTATAGCTTTGGAAAAAGTGCAGAAAAGGGCAACTCGAATGATAAAAGGGTTGGAACACTTTCCCTATGAGGAAAGGTTAAAGTGCTTTGGGCTCTTTAGCTTGCAGAAAAGACGACTGAGGGGTGACATGATTCAGGTTTACAAGATTATGCATGGGAAAGAACAGGTAGAGAAAGAGGTACTTTTCTCCCTTTCTCACAATACAAGAACTCGTGGCCACTCCATGAAATTGTTGAGAGGTCAGGTTAGAACAGATAAAAGGAAGTACCGGTACTTCTTCACCCAAAGAGTGATTAACACTTGGAATTCACTGCCACAGGAAGTGGCGGCGGCTACAAGCATGGACGGCTTCAAAAGGGAATTAGATAAGCATATGGAGCAGAGGTCCATCAGTGGCTATTAGCCACAAGGTATAGATAGGGACTCTGGGGCAAGTGATGCTCTGTCTTCTTGGTGCTTGGGGGGGGGGCAACAGTGGGAGGGCTTCTAATGTCCTGGCCCCACTGGTGGACCTCCTGATGGCACCTGGTATTTCTGGCCACTGTGTGACAGAGTGTTGAACTAGATGGGCCTTTGGCCTGATCCAACATTGGCGTCTCTTATGTTCTTATGTTCTTATACAAGAGTTGGGTTGTTGTTTCTTTACTTAGGACTGTATAAACATGGTCTATATATTCTGAAGAAGGTATTGTGACAATATTGAATCAAGTGTGTACCTGGGATCTCATCATCATTTTACTTCTCATGATTTACAACCTGTCATTTGTCTGTACCGTTTGTTGTTTTATATTGTTTATATTACTGGATGGTGTACCTTTCATTTGCAAATACACCTCAGTAAATTTTACTCTTGTATAACTTATTGTTATTGTTCTATAGTGTTACATTATCTTGGATTAAATATTCCAGATAGGGTTTGTTATTATTCTGTCTTTCATATTTACCAATGCCAAGGAATGTTCAAACTATCACACAATTGCACTCATTTCACATGCTAGCAAGGTCATGCTAAAGATCCTACAAGCTAGGCTTCAGCAGTACGTGGATAGAGAACTGCCAGAAGTACAAGATGGGTTTCGAAGAGGAAGAGGAACTAGAGATCAAACTGCCAACATTCGCTGGATTATGGAGAAAGCAAGAGAGTACCAGAAAAAGATCTACTTCTGCTTCATTGACCACGCTAAAGCCTTTGATTGTGTGGATCACAACAAACTGTGGCAAGTCCTTAAAGAGTTGGGAGTACCAGACCACCTCACATGTCTCTTGAGAAACCTGTATAAGGGTCAAGAAGCGACAGTTAGAAAAGGATATGGAACAACTGATTGGTTCAGCATAGGAAAAGGAGTACGACAAGGATGTATATTGTCACCTTGCTTATTTAATTTATATGCAGAGTACATCATGCGAAATGCCAGCCTGGATGATTCAGAAGCCGGAATTAAGATTGTTGGGGAAAACATCAACAGCCTCAGATATGCAGACGATACCACTCTAATGGCAGAAAGTGAAGAGGACCTAAAGAGCCTCTTGCTGAGAGTAAAAGAAGAGAGCGCAAAGGTTGGCTTGAAACTCAACATCAAAAAAACTACAATCACGGCATCCGGCCCCATCACTCCTTTGCAAATAGAAGGAGAAGTCATGGAAGCAGTGACAGACTTCACGTTCCTGGGATCCAAGATCACTGCAGATGGTGATTGCAGCCATGAAATTAAAAGACGCCTGCTCCTTGGGAGGAAAGCGATGGCAAACCTAGACAACATAAAAAAAAGTAGAGACCTCACCCTGCCAACAAAAGTCCGTATGGTCAAAGCAATGGTATTCCCAGTAGTACTGTATGGCTGCGAGAGCTGGGCTATATGGAAGGCCGAGCACTGAAGAATAGATTCTTTTGAATTATGGTGCTGGAGAAGACTCTTGAGAGTCCCCTGGACTGCAAGAAGATCAAATCAGTCAGTCCTAAAAGAAATCAACCCTGACTGTTCCCTGGAAGGCCAGATACTGAAGCTGAAGCTCAAATACTTTGGCCACCAAATGAGAAGGGAGCACTCACTGGAGAAGACCCTGATGCTGGGAAAGATTGAAGGTCAAAGAAGAAGGGGTGGCAAAGGATGAAATGGTTAGACAGTGTTATCGAGGCAACAAACATGAAATTAAGCAAACTTCGGAGCACGACAGAAGACAGGAGGGCCTGACGTGATGTGGTCCATGGGGTCGCGAAGAGTCGGACTTTACTGTGCGACTGAACAACAACAGCTTTGCCCCTGTTGTGTTGAGCTGAAGTATCTACATGATGGCTTTGCGACATACCGAATCCTGCATTGATCAAGTTAAGGCACGCATTCAGCATTTTAGTCTGCATATACAGATCATCCTCTGAAAAAGACCTGATTTTCATACATTTGCCTTTTTAATACCCAGCTCTCAAGCGAGATACAAATTTCAATTCCGGTTACAATAGTGACAAAATCTTTGTATTTTTCTGTTATGCAGGTAGGCGAACAGCTGAAGTGAATTATTTGTGCTCATAAATATTTGAGTAGCAAAAGTACCTTCACTGTTGATAGCAACATCTAGCATTAAGAAACAGGGAGGAGAGATACAGGCACTATTTAAGCTGACTCATTTTATCCCCCAGAGCAGCTGTTATGCTCTTCCACTTATTCATGGATTAACCAAGGTGCTTGTAAATCATTGGAAATGTCTGCTCAAGGCAGAGAGAAACAGAACAAAAGGTCATAGAAATGTGGAAGTCAAAATCGCTTCTCTAATCTTAACAAGTTGAGTCCATAGGTGGTGGGTCAATCGTGCAGAGTAGTGCCCTTGCGCTGTTCAGATTACCCCATCAGTTATGGCTGTGCCATCTTTTTTTTGGCTGCTGGAAACAAGGTCAGTCCTCCCCAGAAGACAGATCAAGTGGAGAACAACAGATGTTTCAAGTCAAACTAGAAGCCAAGGGGAACAGCTGGGGTAGCAGTGATTTCCCCTCTCCCTAAAATCCTTTCCCTCCGTGTGTAGAATGAAACCATTCGTTTCTGCCACAAAACTCCATGAGAGTGTTGCAGTGGTTGGTGGGCCATCCACAGGTGAAGCACAGCAACCCAAAATAGGGTTGCCAGACTCCCCAGTGAAAGTGGGGGTCCTTCACCTCCAGGTCCTGTCTCCCAGCTGCTGATCAGCTGGCTGGCAGGGGGACTTACCTGGAGAAAGAGAAAGGCCCAAGCCTTGTTGCCAGCATGATATAGGAAGTGATGTCATTAATTCAGCAACATCCAGGAGACGCTCTGGTATTTAGACAAAAACTCTATGGTAGAAGCTGGTTTTACCATAGAGCTTTTGCCCCAATACTAGAATGTTGCCTGGACATTGCTAGTGTGAAGTCACTTCCTGTGTGATGCCAGTGACAAAGCCTAGGCTAGGCCTTTCTATTTCTCCAGGTAGGTCGTCCCCCTCCCCTTGCCCATTGCCAGGAGAAACTGACAACTCTAGCCCAAAGGTCTGACAAACCTTGGATAATCAGCATGAACAACTTATGCTCTGTGATGCTTCTAGACTGGTATTTGGAACCCCACATATCCCTAGGCAAAGGAACAAGCTCCCCAGTTTCCTCCTGGGCATAAGTCAATAAGATAGGTAGGCCCTGGAATTCGAATCTATAAATAGGGCTACCGAGATGTTTGTTCTTTTCTGTCTACACTGGTGGACTGAGAAGGAAAGCTGGATCCGAGTGTTTACATCACCACAGTTAAGGGATTTAGATTATCCTTGGGAATGTTAAGCTCGACTGATTCATATATGCTTTTATTTCGTTTTGCCTTTGTGTTTTACTTAGGCCAACTTACATGCCAATTAAGACTGAGCTTATTCCAGATTCCACGTGCGCAGTTCTCCAGTGCAGTAGTTTTTTGTACCATTATCTCTGCAATTGTATCACGTGACTTGTACTGGTCTGCTCATTCCTCGTCTGACTTTTGGACTTGCAGGTCAAGTGCAGGCAGCCCCATAGCTAGGGGATTTGGGAGGGGGCAGTGGGGGCATGTTTTGGGTGAGGTCAAACAGCAGCCATGCACCCTGAGGTGAAGCGAGCAGGGCCGCTCCTGCTTCCTGCCTTTGGAGTGCTGGAGGGGCTGGGGTGCACTGCCGTGCGAAGCTGCCTCCCAGCCAGCAGGCCATCTGGGGCTGCTTTTGCGCTTGCCATAACTCTGGCCACCAGCAGGTTGCTGCAGCCACATCCCTGTTTTTTTTTAAAAAAAAGGGCACACACCAAACAAACCCTGACTGAGTAGCTCCCTCTGGAGGAGTTGGGGCAACAACTGGAAGATGACGACGGGGAAGCCAGCGGGCGAGGGAGGGAGGCGAGCCAGCCACACCACAGGCAGGTATGCGCTTTGTTTGCTGCCCCCTCTGCACTCCAATCTGGCCCCTGGGTCTTGCTCGCTTGGCAATTTGGGCTGGGGGTGGAGCCAGCTGTGCTGGCCCCAGGCGCGTGCTCCTTCCCCACCTGCTCCCGCTCTCTTACTCGCTCCGCTGGCTGAGCATCATCCCACCAGCCGTTCTTGCCGCTTCCCTCCTGACCAGCAGCCCCAGGCTCCCTCTGCTTTCGGGGAGGGGGTGGGGTGACAGAGAGGGGGAACGGGAGATGAGGGGGCACAGAAATTTGGGAGGGAGCACTGTCCCAAATGTCCCCCCCCCCCGTGGCTACAGACCTGAGTGCAGGATGATTGCCTGTCACCACAGTATTCCTCAAACCTATCTGCACGCAGGTTGTTTTTTTTTTTTTTAATGTCTTGGAGGCAAAAATTCAACTTTGCTGTTTCAATTCTATCCATTAGATGGCAGTAAAACATATCCCACTTTTGGTTTGACAAGGACAAAGTGTCTTGTGGCGGTAAATGGCATCCTGTCAAATATGATGCCTTTGCAATCATTTTTTCCCCTGGCTATTTTGGGCATTTTTAATTTCCAGATCGTCTCCTTTTATCTCTCTTTTTATCTGGAGATTTCATAAATCAAAGCCAAACATTTCTGCCACCTTCCATTATATGGCCCTGGCAATCTGTCCTCTTTATATAAGTCGCAGGTGCAGGAAGAAAGATCATTCAATTGCCCTTCGCTTCCTCCACTCAGGGTTGTGGTGAGTCTTAGATCAAGTAGGCCCTTCCACACACTGGAAACAGAATTTGTGTGGAGTTCAAATAGCCATTTGGTTCCTGTATGAGGCCAGTGCACCTCCTTTACAATTTAAAGAATCATTTCCCCCCCATCTAGAAATCTCTCATGGTATGATAAGAGGAGGGAGCTGTTTCCACAGCTGTCCCTTTCCCACAGAAACAGACACCATTCTCTTTTCTTGTGTTTTTTGTTATTCCCAATCAGGACCCAAACACCATTCTTCCGGGCCTGGTACAAACATGAAACACCCCCCCCCCCCACAGCTCTCTGATACATCCACACACACAATTTTACGTGCCATGAAGGAAAAACATTCTATCTTATTCCTGAGATGAATGCAAAGAGACCATAATTGGGTGTGTGGTCCGACTCAGCCTTCCTCCGAATGACCAGGAGCCCGGTAAAATGAACCCTTTTCTTCCGCCACCACATTCTAGGGACCTGTTTCCAATCAGATAATGCTCACTGCTCAGAATGTTCCCTTCAAGCCTTTGCAGTGTTTTAAACTCCAGTCTGCTAATTTGTGTAATATATCCACAATCTAATTTGTGTAATATATCCACAAAACAAGGCCAGAAAGAGCTGCATAAGATTCTGCTGGAATAATTGTGCTCCGTTTCTCCATCCCTATTTTAAGTTTAAATTTTTTTAACAACCCATGTTCAAAGGCATAGAAATACATGATCGTTAGATGGCACCATGCTGTTCTCGCTCACCACCACCACCTACTTTCCCCTCAAGGTACATGTTCTTGATGTTGGGAGCTTGCTGCATCCTGTAATTGCATAGTAGACAAGCTGAGAAACCATCTCAAAGGCAGGGCTTTGCTCTGGAACAGAAGAGGAAGCTCTGGCCGGGGAAGAGAGAGATCTCTGGGTATCCTCAGCTGAAAAGCAATTGTCTCACCATCACTACTAGCAGCTTTCCCTGATACTGTTAGTTCAGTTTTGCTGACTATACAAAACCAGTTATGAACGTACAGAATTGCTTTTTACTCAGTAAGTTCGGAGGTACCTGTCGCCATAACCAAACTATCTGTACCGGCAACTGAAACTGCTCTTCAAGGTCACAGGAGAGGTCTTCGCCAGCCAGGCAACCTAACAACCTCTAGCTGCTACCTGCAGTGCTGGTACTCTTTTCAGCAGTTTTGAAAGCAGAGACAGGACTCTCTTCTATTGAATCCGGTGTAAATAAATGGATGCTTCAAGGCTGGTGCAGATGAAATAATATGGTAGATTCTAGGTTACCAAAGAAATGCTGCTAGATTCAAGTCCACTAACACCTCAGAGACCAACACAAATTTTTGGCTTATACCCCAAAAGCTCATACTCTGAGAATCTTGTTGGTTTCTAAGGTGCTGCTAGACTCAAATCTGTCCGTTCTACTGCAGACTAACACAGCTACCCTCTGCAACAACAAAATGCTGGTACAAGCAACTGAGACTGGGGACCTGGTCCCAGATTTGCCAAGATAAAATGAGGCTTCAATATGCCTGCAACAGGCAACTACTCACAGGATCCAGCAGAGTCATCATGAGCAGATGAGCAGAGTGTACGCTTGGACGGAGCAGCAATAAATAACAACCAGTTTTCCTACTGTTATGCAGTTATTTTAAAAAGATAATTATATTTCTGGTTGTTTACAGAATTTCACTTTTCCAGATTTAAGGAAAGCATTCACAGAAATGAGATTCCAACAGATGCCTACAGCATATTTCGAAGTGATCCTTAAGTAGAGAACCGTCTCTCCTCTCCTGTGCATGGCACAGACATACAATCTGCCACTCCTAAAGTGTTTCCACATGAACAGTCTTATAATTAATCTTCTATCTACCTGAATTGCAGTTCCCTCTGTCTGAAACATAGCATCAATAGTGCCTGGCGGTACTCTTGAACCACCAAGTTTATAGCATGCACCGCAGCTCTGCCCACCAAACTGCATCTTTTGCTGTGTAGGAAGCAGCCCCTGCCTCGGAACCGCTGCAGAGTCCAGGGCCCACTGCCCGGCATGCTCCCCCAGTTGCTGGAAGCAGGGCCGGCCTATCCAAGAAACTGATCAGCTAACTATCAATGGATTTCAGAACTCAAACTGGAAACGAATTACTGCAGCATCTTTCTTTCCTCCCTACAGGTTCCCACACTTTGTATCCCAACCCTTCCCTGAGCCTCTAAGCCATCTCCCGTTAATGGTAGCCAAGCTAGTTGGTGTGCACAGCAGCATCTTCTCCTAAGGAATCATGCAACTCATTTTGCTTTCCTTTTTTGGGCCACAATGTGGCAGATAGCTGAGACAGCTACTCTATGGGAAGAGGCCATGGCTGAGTGGTAGAGGATCTGTTTGGCAGCCTGAGTCCCTGGAGGGCCTCTGCCAGTCTGAGCAGACAATGCAGATCTTGATGGACCAAGGGTCTGATTTATTATAAGGTAGCTGTAGGATTCTCCTGGCTGGAAATTGGGAACTGGAATCCTTATACGTCATGAGAGGCCGAGATGGAATCTGTTTACTGCTCACTATGCAGTCAGTAACCTTGAGAGAGTGGGGGCGCAGAGATTAACAGAGAGCTTGCCTGAGAGAAAGTGACCACACACACACACACACACATACATTCCAAAAGGATGCTCTAATGTTTGTAACTCCCTTACGGAGGGAAAGGGAGGGAGAAGGGGAAAGAAAGGTGTATAAAATAAATGCTGGGAAGCCGAGAGGTTTCAGATCAGTTCCTGCAGCTGTTTGTGTCCTGTCGTCTTTGCATCGTGAACCCTGCACCCCACACCCTAACGAGCAGCACCGCAGGTAGCTTCATGCGTTCATGCACGTGTTCTTAATTAGTGTGCTGGCTGCCATGTGGAATTGGCGACAGTGATCATCCCTCCTTTTGATAAACTTATAAAGTTGGCACAGAAAGAGAGAGGGCTGCTGTTTTGCCAAGGCTGTTAAACAGCTCAATGTCCCTTCCTTCCACTTTCAGATCCTGTGGGTTTGGTTTCAGGGAGTCTTTCTAATGTCTTATTTTTTTCTCACTGTTGCAAACTTTTGACGTAATGTTTTGGTGTTGTGGTTAAGTGCACGGACTCTAATCTGGGAGAACCAGGTTTGATTCCCCACTCCTCCACATGCAGCCAGCTGGGTGACCTTGGGTCAGTCACAGTTCTCTCAGAACTCTCTCAGCCCCATCTACCTCACAGGCTGTCAGTTGTGGGGAGAGGAAGAGAAGGAGATTGTAAGCCACTCTGAGACTCTGAGTAAAGTGTGGAGTATACATTCAACTCTCCTCCTCCTGACTGAAGGCAGTACTGGAAAACTGCAACCTCAGGGTTTTCTTATTGGGGAAATATAAATCTAAGGGCACCCGGCTGGGAGCTACTTTAGCACCATTATTAGAGCCAGCATCTAATACAGTTGTCCCAGCTGTCCAGTGGTCAAGTGGGCTTTCTACAAGGACATGTAGAGAGAGAGTTCTCTTGAATACAATACATTTTGTTCTGCCTAAGGTAGCATTTTGCCTAGCTAAACTCTTCTGTAGGGTAGTTCTCATTATATTAATGAGCATCTCAAAGGACCTTATATAGCAGCAACACGGTTTCCAAATGCCAATCATATACCAACAAAATAACATGTAGAGGCTTGTCGAATTCTCAACAATAGAAGGAAAGGGCAGAGAAGTTCCCTTTCCCACTAATCCCATGTGAATCAGTTTTCGTGAATACCTGCCCTGTGTGTGACATTATTTAATGATGTGAGGGACATCCTAGTACAGCAGCAGAAGATAGTTAAAAACCAGGGCAAAGCAACTAGAAGTCAGTTCCCTTCTGCAAACTCACTTGGGTCTATTTATTAAAAACAAATATTCTGCATCCTTTTTTTTTTGCCTTCAAGTCACAGCTGATTTATGGAGACCTTGTGGGGTTTTCAAGGCAAGAGACATTCAGAGGTGGTTTGCCTTTGCCTGCCTCTGCATGGCAACCCTGGCATGCATTGGTGGTCTCCCATCCAAATACTAACCAGGGCCAACCTTGCTTAGCTTCCGGGATGTGACAAATTAGGTGAGCCTAAACCCCACTGTGTTTAATGAGGCTTACTCCTAAATTAAAGCTAATCTCCCTTATAAATAAAAGCCGAATGGTGGTGGCACTTCTCTAGAACATTCCACACGCTCCAAAATCAGTTTGCTCTCTGATCTGTCATTCAGAGGGTCTCCCTATCCACTGGCTGCTTTGGCTGAGTCCGGCCTCCAACATTCTAAACATTTTGCTGTTCCTCTCCCCCCCAAAGCCAATCAGAACACAGAGGTTATCTGCATATGCAGCCTCATTGGCCTTTGCCTCAGAACACAGAGGTTGTTTGCATATGCGACTTGATTGGCTTTTGCCTCTAATATTCTAAACAGTTTTGCTGTTCTAAAATGTGTCCAATCTCCAGGTGAGGCCTGGAGATCACTCAGAATTACAACTGCTTTCCAGATGGCAGAGATCAGTTCCCCTGGAGAAAATGGTAGGCTCTGTATCCTTATATGCTGCTGAGGTGGCCCCCGTATGACAGCCAATGTGACGTAGCAGTCAGGGCTTCAGAGCACGGGAGAGGCTGCAGGTGTGTGGGGGGTGGAAAGCTGAAGAGTGAGGGGGAAAGGTAGGTTGATGGTTGGCTGGGAAGGAGATAGGGTTGCCAATTCCAGGTGGGAAATTCCTGGAGAGGTGAGGGATGGAGCATGGAGAGAAGAAGAAGAGGAGAAGAAGAGATTGGATTTATACCCCGTCCTTCACTTGGAGTCTCAGAGCGGCTTACAAACTCCTTTCCCTTCCCCTCCCCACAACAGACACCCTGTGAGGTGGGTGGGGGTGAGAGAACTCTGACACAAACTGTTCTTTTTCAAGGACAGCTGTGCCAGAGCTTGTGACTGACCCAAGGTCACATCAGCAGGTGCAAGTGGAGGAGTGGGGAATCAAACCCGGTTCTCCCAGATTAGAGTCCGTGCACTTAACCACTACACCAAACTGGCTCTCTCCCACTACACCAAACTGGCTCTCCAGAGGGTGAGGTTTCAGGAGGTGTGGGACCTTGGACAGGTACAAAGCCATAGACTCCACCCTCCAAACCAACTATTCCCTTCTGGGGAACCATCATTGCCAATCTCCAGGTGAAGGCTGGAGATCACTCAAAATTACAACTGTTCTTTAGGTAGCAGAGATCAGTTCCTCTGGAGAAAATGGTGGACTCAGTGACATTATACCCTGCTGAGGTCACCACAGCAAATTGACACTGAGTGTCCAAGGCCGGGGCACCCGCCCAGAGCCCCTTTCTAGAGGTCGTTGTATTTATTTCCACAATGGGCCTTTTTCCTAGTAGAATATAAAATCCTTCAGGTTCAGCCCCTCCCCCATATTTCTAGAAATTAACTCACTAACTGTGGGAGGGATGGATATGCCTCATGTGCCAGTGAAGTGCTTACCTTCCATCATTCCTCATAACTGCCCATCCAGAGAACAAATATTTATTTAATTTTTATATCCCATTTCCCCCAAAAGTTCAGTATACATTTTATTAAAAGAAACAAAAAACCCAATAGAAGTCAACCCTGTAATGCTGAAAGAAGCAGTGGAGCTCTCTCCAAAAAGTCAATTTCAAAGGCATACAAAGCTGCCCAAAAGCTCAGAAAAGTTATAGAAATAAGAAAAGTGGCCAAGACCTTTCCCAGCAAATGTAAAGGCCTTTAAAAAGTCCTTTAAAAACTTTCTACCTAGGGAAGCAAACTATAATAGGAGAAGGCCAAGAGCCAGATGAAAAGAAGGTGGTGGGCAGATGCCCGGGGGTGGTGGTGGTCACAGAAGAAGAATCCATAAACAGTGCAGTCCTTTGGTCTTGAAAATGGAGTCTTAAGTGAAACCCATTTTGGTGTAGTGGTTAAGTGTGCGGACTCTAATCTGGGAGAACCGGGTTTGATTCCCCACTTCTCCACTTGCACCTGCTGATGTGACCTTGGGTCAGTCACAAGGTCTGGCACAGCTGTTCTTGAAAGAGCAGTTTGTGTCAGAGTTCTCTCAGCCCCACCTACCTCACAGGGTGTCTGTTGTGGGGAGGGGAAGGGAAAGGAGTTTGTAAACTGCTCTGAGACTCCAAGTGAAGGGCGGGATATAAATCCAATCTCTTCTTCTCTTCTTCTTCTTCTAAGAAACTGTGGAAGAGAAAACTACACTTAAAAGAGCTGCAGCTGGGGACTTAGGGCTAGTTTTTAAAGACGTAATATGTACATGACAATTCTTTGAAGAACAATAAAACAAATACAAATGAAGCTTTATGCCATCAAGGAAAATTCAGACAATTTTAGATGCATGGTAAACATTCATTATTCTAAAATCAAATCCACAACACTAGTGACACTCTCAATTACAAGCCAGTTAAAATCCTTTCATTGCTTGTAGGAACCCTTAAAAACACTGGGGGGAAACCATCAGGTTTGGGCCAGGGTTTCTCTGGGTGATCAAAGTATAATATAGTAATCCAATAGGACATGTAAAGGTCCTCGGGAGGTAAAACTTGCTGCGACCAGGGTGAGATCCTTCTCAGTGGCGGCCCCTACCTGGTGGAACGCCCTCCCGGAGGAGATCAGGGCCCTGCGAGACCTTATGCAGTTCCGCAGGGCCTGCAAGACGGAGCTCTTCCACCAGGCTTTCTTATAGGGGCCGCCGCTGCCACCACCACCAACAGAAGCAATACCATCGGGATTTGGGATCACCCTGGGATGCTTAGCCATACATTGGCCCCGTTCATACGAGCCCATTTGGGCCGGGAGCGGGACGGAACTGGGGCGGAGCAAACAGGCGCGATCTCACCTCAACATCTGGTGAGCGTGCCGTCTCCGTCCCTGATCCGGCCCAAATGGCAATACCCCGCTGCAAAGACGAACCACCTATCTAGGTGGTAGCAATCGTCTGGGGCGCCCCAAGCCGGCCGTGGGATCGGCGGCGCGTCCTTGCGCCGCCGCATCCCGGCCCCCGGCCGTACTGCGCATGCTCGGGCATGCGCAGTTCGGCAGCCTCCCCCTCCCATCTGGCTCGTCCTCCCCGGCGTCTGCTCTTGCCGGGGAGAAGAGGCGCTGCGGCCAGGGGATCCGTGGGATCCCGCTGCAGCGTCTCAACTTTGGAGCGGCTCTATTTAGCCGCGCTTTACCTCGTCGTTTCCCTGCCGTGTGGCAGGGGCCATTGTGCGGCATGAACAACATGGGATCGGAACGATCTGCTGGACAATGGTACCCCAAATGGGGCTGACTGGAAGATGCCACCATAACATCTAAGACCATCTTGTCTACTGAAGCACTTTTTACTGTTATTATCGATATTGTTACAGTTATTATTTTAATGTTCAGTGGTTTTATATATGGGCGTTTGCCCTCTTGTTAGCTGCCCTGAGCCCGCTTGCGGGGAGGGCGGGATAAAAATACCTAAATAAATAAATAAAATAAAAAAGAATGGCTATAGTCTGTAATCCTATGAACACTTTGCTAGCAGTAAGCCCCACTGAATAAAATGTGATTAACTTCGAAGGAGACATGCTCAGGATCACTCCCTCTGATCAACAGATTTCCTGGTCCAATGGGGAACACCTTGAGTAAAACCACTGTCCGGCCTTCTGTTTGCCTTTTTTCTGGAACTCCTAACTGAAACTACCAGACAAAGCGTCAACATCACATTTGTTATGGCAGACAAAAACTCTGCAAAATCAGCCATATTTTGCTGATGGCATTATAGTGCACATTACTTCCATTACCTCAAGAAGCTGCCATTCCTCAAATTCAAGAGGAACTCTACAATTGCAGAATCTTTGGATTTAATTGTGGTTGTCACTGTTCAGTTGCACAGTCGAGTCCAACTCTTTGTGACCCCATGGACCACATCACGTCAGGCCCTCCTGTCCTCCGCTGTCCTCCGGAGCATGCTCAATTTCATGTTCGTTGCATCTATGACACTGTCTAACCATCTCATCCTTTGCCATCCCTTTCTTCTTTTACCTTCGATCTTTCCCAGCATCAGGGTCTTCTCCAGTGAGTGCTCCCTTCTCATTTGGTGGCCAAAGTGTTTGAGTTTCAGCTTCAGTATCTGGCCTTCTAGGGAGCAGTCAGGAAATGACAAGCTACTGGGAGTTCTGGGAGAAAGACTTGAGGAATCACTTAATGTTGAAATCTCCAATGACATATGAAGAGGAAAACCACTGACTTCATGGTGTGTTAATGTTAGGGAAAATGCACATAAAATATTATTAGATGGCATCTCCTACCAAGTAGGCTTAGATGGTGCTCAGCAAACAAAGCCAATCTCTGTTGGAGAGGATTTGGACAAAAGGGCACTCATGCTTGGTGGTTCTGAGTCTGAGGTCTTTTTAAAAATAAAATCTAGTTTATTGAGTTGAGTTACGAACTCTCTATAGCCTGGCTAACAGAACATGTTCTCCTTTAAACTTAGGAATTGTTCCAAATGCAAACCTTCCAGGTGTATACCAGCTGATAAACTCATAGCTCCAAATTTGCGTAGAGCCATCTCCTTGGCTAGATTTAATGTTCTTCCTTCAGCTATCTTATCTGGCAGATTCCAAGGGATTCCCTATCCTAGCAGGTGTTGTATGAAGGACTGTGTTGAAACTGTCTCCCATGTTTTTCTCCAGTGCCCTTTCTATCTGGCGTCCCATCGGGATCTTTTATATCCCATATCAGCCCAACTTTTAGAGACCTCTGAAGATTTTAAGGTTCTTTTCTTGCTTGATAATCCAGATACAGAAATAACTGAAATAGAAGCAAAGTTTATTTGCAGTGCTATGGTTAAGTAATACTATGAATTAGGTTTTATTATGCTGTTACTCTGATTTTATCCTGTAATTCTAACTTTACTCTGTGCGGATTTTGTATTTTCCTTTTCTTTCTTTTTTGGCCCCCCATGGGGGATTTTTTAAATTTGCATTTTCTAATAACTACAACGAAAAATAGGAAGGGGATCTACAATCTAAGGGATAAAGTAAAGCAAACCCACTAAAACCCTAAGAGATGGTGATCATACATGATGCTTTTAAAATTAGCTTCTATATTAAAATTTGATTAAAGTTCATTGTATGTGGTCAATCATGGTCTTCATCCTGTAATCAAAACAATATAAATCGCCTACGCATTTGACTTAATAAAGAACAATACAAGAAACAATTAGTACTCATGTGACTTTCTAGAAACAATAACAACTCAGTATCTATCCTTTTTCTTTCTCAAATGATAAGTATTTTGGGGGGCTAAAGCTCCAAGATTCGAATCTGAGTCCTCATTGGAAGATGCCACTTCTCCGTCTTCTTCACCTGCTGGACAATTATAACATTGCAAAAACTCCATTGCCTTTTCTGTAGTGTCGATTTTTTCTTATCTTTAAATTTGAAGATTATGCCTTTGGGCACATTCCATCTGTAGGATATGTTATTTTTCTGTAAGTATAATACCAAGTCTCTATATTTCTTTCTTTTCTTCCTTATTTCAAATGAAATGTCCTTCATTATTTTAATTTCTTTGTCCTTAATCTTCAAGGTAGTTCCACTTGTAGCTTTAAGGATTTGATCCTTCTCTTGTCTTCTGGAGAATCTCACCATCACTTCCCTGGGCAGATTATTCCTTCTTGTATATTCAGAATACGATCTATAGATCATATCTATTTTGTTTTGTAGTGTATCTGCTTTAATATTCGCTAACAGGGCAATAGCATCACACATCATCTGCTTTAGATCCTCCTCTTTCTCTTGAGGAACTCCTTGAAAATGTAGAACATAGCTTGCTTCTTTCCATTTGTAGCTGCAACAAATGAGACTCATCAGCTAGTCTCTTCTTTTCCATCACTTGCAGTTGTTTTTTCAGTTTCTTGGTATTGGCATCCAGTTCTTTAAGCTCTTGTTCTGATTTCTCAATTTTTTTCAGTCTCATTAAGTTGTGCTTGCTGTGCATCCAGCTTTTGGTGCAATGCCGTGACTTGTTACAGCAGGGGTTGCAATGCCTCAGTCAGCATCCTTTGGAGATCAGTAGTTGTGTCCTGTCTAGGGGCAGAACTCACTGGGCTGGCACTTCCAGAGGGAGGTCTCAGTTTCGACTGCTTGTCCTTCTCCTCCTTCTTGAGAGGCGCCATGTTTGAGATTGTTTACTTTTGTTTAAAGTTACTAAAGTCTCTAGAAACCTTTGAAAAGTCGGGTAAGTTCTTGTATGTCCTTTTTTTCAGTCCGCGTTGTTTCTCTAGCCCACCCCCCCTTTAATTTACTGACAAAAGTTCATTTGTTTTCTTGTCGGGAGAGAGTTCCCCCCCCCTCCACTTCTAAAGGGGAGGCTTTCAGCTAGGTTTCAGGCATTTCGCTTAGACTTTTGACTCACAGTTCAATGAAGTGCCAAAACCGGAAGTCTGGATTTTGTATTTTCCCAATCAGATCAACTTACTATTGCATCCAGGGGTCTTTTGGGGGCCGGAGCGTGCTAGAGCGCTGCTTCGGCAGCCCAGGAGCCTGCACTAATGGCAGCCGCGGCAAGCCCCGCCCCTAGCTCCCCGCGTTTCGGCTCGGGGGGCACCGGAGAGCCCCCCCGCTGCATCCCCCGGGCCCGTGCAGGAGTGCTGCGGCTCAGGGGACGGCAGGAGAGCCCCGCCGCTGCATCCCCTGGGCCTGTGCAGGAGTGCTGCAGCTCAGGGGACGGCAGGAGACCCCCGTCGCTGCATTCCCTGGGCTCGTGCAGGAGCACTGTGGCTCAGGGACGGCAGGAGAGTCCCGTTGCCACATCCTCCAGGCCCGCGCAGGAGCGCTATGGCTTGGGGAGGGCAGGAGAGCCCCGCCACTGGCTTCCCCAGCCCCCGCTGAAGCAGTAAGTAAGGGATCCATGGGGTTGGGGGTGGCAGGGGCTTGATGGGGGTGGTGGAAGAGCCTCCCCCC